>NC_134569.1:114691566-114909066 GCF_050947875.1 Dermacentor variabilis | reverse complement strand
TATCTGCTGAGATCCCACAGCCACCTTAATTCTACGCAAGAAAAGTAGGAAGATACCTATAAAGAAAGGAGTCCGACAAGGAGACAATTTCTCCAATGCTATTCACTGCGTGCTTGGAAGAAGTATTCAAGCTATTGAACTGGGAAGACCTAAGAGTAGGGATCGACGGCGAATAACTCAGCAACCTTCGGTTTGCCGATGAGATTGTTCTCTTCAGCAACATGCAGGTCAGTTACAAGAAATGACTGAGGACCTTACCAGAGGGAGGGTAAGAGGGGGATTGACGATTAATATTCAGAACACAAAGACAATAACGAATAACATGGCACGGGAACAAGAGTTCAGGGTTGCCAGTAAGCCCCTAGTGTGTGTGGAGGAGTACGTTTACCTAGATCAATTAATCACAGGAAACTCTGAGCATGACAAGGAAATTCATAGAAGAATAAATAAACATTGTCAGCTCCTGACTGCAAGCTTACCATTATCATTGAAAGAAAGGTGTACAATCAGTGCATTTTACCGGCGCTGAGATATGGGGCAGAGACTTGGAGAATGACAAAGAAGCTTTAGAACAAGTTAAGGACCACGCAAAGAGCGATGGAACGAATAATGCTAGTCATAACGTTAACAGACATAAAGAAAGCGGCTTGGACCAGAGAGAAAACGGGTATAGGCGATATTTTAAATTAAGAGGGAAAACTGGCGCTGGGCCGGTCATGTAATGCGCAGATTAGATAACCGTTGGACCACTAGCGTTACAGATTGCGTTCCAAGAGAGAGGAAGCGCAGAGAGGACGGTGCTGCGATGAAATTAGGAAATTGACGGGTGGTAATTGCAATCGGTTCGCGTGGACAGGTGTAATTGGAGATCGCAGGAAGATTCCTTCACCATGCAGTGGACATAAAATAGGCTAATAATGATGATGATGATGATTATGATGATGATAAGGTTATTGCATGTTTGTGTTGTGTTTAGCAGGAGCGAGTAGTGCAAGCGATGACACTGAAGAGAAGGCGGTGAGCGAAGTCTGCGAACATCAACGCCGTGTTGAAGAAAGTCTGCGATGCTTATGTCACCAGAATGGGTTGAGTAGCGGCATACCGTTGGGCATATTTGGTGTATTTGGCGTATTTCACACGCACTTTGACAAAATAAACAAAGAAAAGGGGCCGAGTGAGTTTGACCGCCTTCGCGAACTCTGGCATAGTTAGAAAAACGAATGTGGTAAAGTATGATGCACAAGTTAGTATACGCCAACCTAAATGAGTCAGCGTGGTCATGCTTGCGCGACACACCATGGTGGCGTGCCACCAGGACATCATCCAGTTGCAGCGATTACAGTTTACATTGGGTGCTTGAAGATAAAAACAAGCACATCAGAGACGTCGGCAGGATAGTACTACGGTAAAGGATCACATGCCCCCCCCCCCCCCCCCACCAAAAAAAAAAGAAAGTTAAGCTTGCGAATAGGGGCATCAAATGATCGAGGTCTACGGCGCTTGTTGATCTTGGTCAGGATGACGGCAGCATTTCATTCAGCGTTTATTTCTGAGAAAATGAGTTCAAATTACGTTTATTTGCATCGAAATCGCGGGCGTAATCAGGCAAAAATTTAAAGCATTTTATTAGAGGGTGACTGAGTACTCTGTGTAGATTACGTACGACAATGATAGTAAGAATACAATCTTATTAGAGAATATAATTCGAAAAAAAGATTACTTGTTATTGCAGTGTAGTAAAAAGGAAGTACCTCCACAGTATAGCTGTGGAGGGTGCAAATAATGAACAGGCTCAAACAAAAACAATCTTGTGGGTCTGTAGTAAATAGCATAGACCATTCGCGCCTCGGCAGCAGGATGAGGTTGCTCCTGAAGGGAGAAAGTCTAGTGGACAAGTCGGCCAGTTGGCTCTCGCAGCTTATAAATCTCGCAAAGGACACGATGACGCCACGACAACGCGCCACTGCACGCCAACAAATAAAGACAACTTTTTTAGAGTGAAGCTTTCTTTGCTTCTTCCTTCGACTTTTCCACTGGTGCTGTTGAGGTGCTCTTGAGGTGTCGAGGAAGGGTTCGAGCATGCATATACACGGAAGGAGCGTGTCAAAGAGAAAATGCGGCGCAAGAAACTCGTTTGGACCTTTCCATCGCATCACATGTGTACAGTGCCCTCTGAAGCTCCCTGGACATCGTCAGATTAGCCTCTTTACAGCTGTAATAATCCGTGACCGCCCGCAAAAACATAGCAAAAACTGCAGCGCATACATTTATAATAACACGCAAGCTTTGAAGAGAGGCAGATAGAATGGTAGAGAGCGTGCAGGGAGAAGGGTCAGAGATTGGGTAGAACTGGAGTATTGGTGAAATGAGTGACAACAACCTAGCCATTCTTCGCTCGCAGTTCCCATACAGGGGGAAGGGCTCGACATGGAAAAGGAAATGTGGGCAGGTAACGAAACTCTACCGCTATATACAAGAAAGTGGTTTCTGGCAAACTGAAGGCACGATACCGTACGTTCCTGCTATTTCTCAAAAATAAACAGCATGCAAATTTGTGAAGAGGACAAGTGACACAGGGCGTGCAGACGCAAAGCCATCACTAACCACCGCAGGGTAAGGGCGACACTACTGAGGCGGTCGCACGTCAAATCAACACTTCTGTGCCCACCATGCTAGCTTGACGCTACGGCATTGCTCGAGGTCGAGGGTTCAATCCCCGCCGCAAGAGCCGAATTTCGACGGGAGCGAAATACAAAAACGGTCATGCACTTCGATTTAGGATCGCGTTAAAGTACACCCGGGTATCAAAGTTGATCCGGAGTACGCCACTACGGCATGCCTCCTAATCCGATACTGGTTTCGCGCGTAGAGTGCCATAATCCTGCCGACACGTCTGCCGCGATGCGATGTGCCATGTGAAGCAATGACAATCTCAATCCGCTCATAGGTTACAAACAACAAAGCCTCAAGAAAACATGGCTCGGCGTGTGTTTTATACTGCGCAGTCAAACAGCAGTTGTATACGCAAGGTAACATTTGTCATCCAGCTCACTACAATTGTATTGCAGTATTCGCTGAAGAAATTATACATTCGCAGTCAGTATTACCGCTAATAGTAGTCAATCAAAGCGAACAACACAGAAAGCTTCGCTTACACCGATTCGCACAGTGCGTGGGATCAGCATACTTTTTTAGACTGTTAATTAATATGCTTAATAATGGCGCTCATTACTGCAATATTTTCATTCCCAGTGAGCAGAAGTGGCTGTCGTTTAATCAGGGCCCGTATTCTGAAGCGTTCGCCTTCCGCGAAATTATCGCCTTGGCCACGCCTCCGGCCGCGGCGCGCACTGATTGGTGGTTTTAGCAAAACCGGCAATTAAACAGCACCTCCTAGTAGTTCCGCCCTACGTCATTTTAACGTCATGGTGTCGATGGGTGCTGTCGACATATATTGAATAAAGGAACATGTTTTTTGGCGTATTTTGGCATTCGGTTGGTGGTGGAGTGTAATAGAGACAAGATAGGTGGTCGTTTAGAGTAGCCTTTTTGGTAGTGTCTTACACGCGTTGTTTCGCGGCAATATTTGTTGATTCATTTAAAAGAAAACATTCAACACCTCCTTATTCAATTTATTTTACCTAAAGCAGCCGTAGCCAACCATGCTCAGTCCGCCGAACCAGTGCTGCGGCCTACTACACTCGAAAACAACACACCCGGGACGCTCTGCACTCGCACGGCGCGGTCTCTCATGTGATGTGAATCGTTCGAGAGCGCGTGTTGGTAGTGCACGTTGACGTCACGGGTAAGCAGTCGCTTGATTGATTGAACGTGACTATCGCGGAACGTTTCAGAATAGGGCCCCAGCTTCCATCCAATGTTCATTACATCATCGCCAACTTCCGTGGGATCTTAGTCGTTAAAATGGGATACAGATGACAGGGAAATCAGGGCGCTGATGAACGGTAAGAAAGCAGAAGCTTGCACAAGACATGAGAAAAATAAAGCGAAAAATAAAGTGGTAAGAAAGGCGTGTTATGGTTTGAACGTGCATTAAATGTCACCCAGAATGCAAACAGAGGCCGTCTAAAATGCGGGCATTTTAGGAAAGGTGAAACCACTGGATATCTCGAAACAGCATTAGCTTAAATACAAAAGATTACTTAAAAACCTTAATGTTGACACGGTGGTCAAATTTTGGGACAAATGAATTGGCTGTTAAAGCAGTTCAGCTGAAACCCGATGATGCAAAATAAGGCGAGAATGTCGGCAAGTGTCGAAGAGAAGTCAAGTAGGTCCTGTGGCCCACGCCAGCGCCCGGCAGCTGTCAAGCGACTGCACCTATAAGCGAGAGTCGTCAGTCGTTAAAGGTTGATACGTGTCTGAAATTTTCGCCGCCAACTCCATCACTTTGGATAGATTCAATGCACTCCACGGTGCCATTCTTCGACGGCTCGTACCGATTCTCGCGCAATGAGATCGCATCCCAGCCACGGCAGCCGTATTGAGATGGGTGTGAAATGCGAAAACACCCGTGGTACTTAGGTTTAGGCGCACATTAAAAAACCCCAGGTGGTCGAAATTATTCCGGAATTTCCTACTATGGCGTGCGTCATAATGAGGTTGTGGTTTTGGCTCGTAAAACCACATAATTTATCATTTACCATTCCTTATGGATGTCCTTCGCAGTCAGCCAACTCTTGAGTGCAAGCAAGAGTCAGGCGTTATGCGCCAGGTTTTTGAGTATATGGGTAGCCTTTATGGCGCTCGATATCTGCTAGTCTACATTGGGGCTATATTATAAAGGTGGAGCGGCAACATGATAGACAATATGGAGAACAGGCAAATCCCGCAGACATATGGCGGTCTTCCTTCACACACGTGGATAACTGTAACGTGAGACTACTTTGCCAACTAACTGCAGCTACTATATATGTCATAGCCAAAGGTGTACCGGGCCCGGTGGCCAGTAAATGTGACGTAATATTGCGAGCAGCTTCGGCCATAGCATGCTAATGGACGTCGACACAGAGACAGTTTGCACAATTCTTGTGTCGTGCTCTTTGCCTCAAGGTGCAAAACCTGTACATCCATGCATAAAGCTTAATAGTTTGGCACATCTCCATTTGCAGGTGCTGCGGTAGCCCATGAGTGCGGATAGCAAAGTCACTAGGGAAATAATTGGGGGCCGCTTATCGAAATCGATAGCTCAAAATCGAAAGCCGTCCACGATGGCGTCTCTCGTAGGCTCTGTGTGATGTTCGGGCGTTAAGAATGTGTGCCAATTAAAGAAAGGCTGCCACGGAGGGCTTTTGATGGTTGCCCTACCTTGTTTACTCCGAAGCATAAAAAAAAAGAAAACAAGAAAAAGAAAGGAAAAAGTCCCGTATCAAAAGCCCAGAATCAATCATCGCTCGTCGTCCCTAAACGCTCTTAGGATGATAAGTCATTTCCACCCTACGAGCGGCCACGCTTTATCAAGAACACTGATAACGTCGGTCGGACAAGCATTGTGGCGAAGTTCAATGTGCAGGGACAGCTTTTAATAATTTTATTGTTTTGTAAACGTCATCACTGTGTCGCGGCGGGAAGGTTGAAAAGTTTGAGGTCAGTATGCCACATGGTAGCACTCACGCGAACTAAACCCTCGCGTCCAGAAAAGCTAGAAAGGTATGTATTATACTATTTCTGGTGGCAATTCGTTGGATACATTTTGTGAAAGAGTACATGTACGACCTTCTGTTCTATTTTGTACCAGTGAGGTCAGGCTGGATTTGCCTTTACACTACATTCGCGCTACGGAACAATGACAAAGATGAAACGAGTTGCGTGGTTTCTCATGGGTGAAGTTATTGAGATCATCAACTGCGTGTAAGAATTAGCTTTACATGCAGCATTGTTTGGATCTGACAAGCATCCTTCTGTGTTAAAAAAAGCGTGATAGCGAAGAATAGAGACGAAGGAAGTCAGATATGCGATTCGGATTTTAGGCATAAATTCAAAGTGAGTTTACTTACTATTCAGGCTTGTTATTGACGTTAACGACAAGTTATTATTACAAAATACCGACTCTAAATCTGCGTTTCTAAGGGAATACGGGAAAATAACTATTACGAGATACCCGCATTTGTTTAGGTTAGTTAACATTTACTTTCATTAACCAATCGGTAGGCCATTCTTCGATACTATTAATATCAGTAGGAAACAGTGGACCCCCGTGTTCAGAAATGCATCTTAAGTTGAAGCCCATGCTGGACTTAATATAAATGACGCCTCGTGCGAACGTGCCCAAGACGCTCGTTGCGTTTCATTCGGTGCGTCCACGACAGGCGTCATTTAAATCAAGTCGAGCGTGTGCGTCAAGTTAAGATTCATTTTTGAATACGGGGGGGGGGGGGGCGTGTAAGTGTAACTAGGGTTAGCTATATCCCAATAAGGCGCACGCTCTTCTGCGAAAAGTTTGATTTGCAAGAAAGTATGTTACAATGACAATTAATATCGATATAGGAGAGTAAAACCGTGAAAGCGAATTCTTTTGGCACACGATTAATCAAAGAAGTGCAAAAGAAAAATATTTTTCTGTGACAAATGCTCTCGATATATCTATAATAACAAAAAACGTTTGGTATACTAAGAATATCAACGTCAGTATTAGGTGTTTTTTTTATTAAGCAGGTCAGGACAAGGGCACACAGATGCAAATTATTTCTGAACGTTGAGAAAACATTGCTATTATTGAAAATGGCATGGTGGCGTACAGAAATAAAATTATCATGCAGCCAATCTTCTTGAGGGTCACAATTCGGTTGACTGCCTAACGCACAAGACAAAAAGAAAAAGTCTGAAGTCGATGGTGCAGAACTGTGGTGACGATGCTAAAGGCATGTTTTGCTTAGTGGAATGTGCTGCTTACTCACAGAATATAATCCTTCTTTGTGATATACACGTGATCGAATGTTTCTGTGCTCTAAGCCACTGCCTCCTAGCATTGTGCGCCCATATTGGCTTTTTTCGTAGGAAATAGGTAACACACAGCGAGAACTGACGAAACACAACTTGGGCGCCTGTTGTAATTGAATAACTTCTGGCGGTTTATAGCTTGGCGTGTGTTTCGCAGTGATGCGCTTAAAGATGGTTTAGGACGGAGCGCAGGATGTTTATTCTAGGTCATACAGTGAAAACGAATATATAATAGATGCATAGCGTTGCCGCTGAGAACATTTAGAATTAAATAGCATTTTTCACTCTCTGACAAATGTAAATTTCAAGCAGTGATAGAGAGTAACTTTCTAAATTGGTGGCTGAACGAAGGCAATAAAAAAGGTATACACCAAAAAATAGAGGCTCTCAATGTTACGACATTCAGTCAAGTTGGAAAAAATTATTTTCCTATGACAAAATTCAGGAGTAGTCTTGCATTTGATTTCTGCGTGCACAAATAATTAGTATCATAAATAAAAAATGTCAGTGCTGATCAAGATAATGCTAATGTTAAGCAATAGGAAACGCCGAAAAGTGTACCTAAACTTGCCCATATTCTATTAAAGCACCGCGACTTGTATGGAGGGACGCAAAGGGTAGCGTCTAATTGAGTGTGTTTTCCTGGGGAAGCCAGTGTGCCATGGTGGAGTGGCGCATAAGGTGTATATGTTACTGTTATTAGCTATATTTCGTACTTCCCCAGTATTCCCATCGCATGAAAACAGACTTTGAATGTGCCCATGAACAAGTTTTGTAAATCAAAACCAGTCTAAGTTTCGTGGTTAGTTGAACATCTCACAGAAACGCTGTTATTGCCATGTTTCTGCTGAATATATTGTGCAGCGCTGTTCATTGGCTTTATTTGGGTAGTTCGCGTTAGTACACGGCAGAGGCAAAACATGCGCAAGTGTTTAAGGCAGACACTGTGTGCCTTCTTCACCACTCGTGCAATTTGAACAAACTGCAACATGTTTACAGACTGCATGCGGCGTCCTAAAGTATGCAGCTCGATTGGTGGTTTCAGCCTCTTTACATGACCGGCTTCATTCCTTGAGGTGCACCAAAACAACTTTCTTGACAATGCATTCTCTCAACACTGCGCAAAGAATAAGGCACCCGATCTCTATTCGAACGAAGGATATGGGTTGTTGACGCCACTTGTAGCCTTTTACGGCAACTTCGGCCAAGAAGGCGAATACAATATCCAGTGAGTCGTCGTTCTCCCGACATACGTTTTAGACGAGAAATGATCAGAAAGAAGGCAATAAGTACTCGAGGCCAGGCAACCTGCGTCCTCTAGAATGCCTAATGTTGAAAGTAGCGACTGTTTGAATCCCACCGATGGCAACGGTTGTTGTGGTCGCACCGATGGTACGACCTGTTGGGAACTCGGCGCTGACGCCCGTTGTTGCACCTGGGTCGCAAGCCCCAAGGGTAGCGTTGGCCTGGCGGCCTGGGGTACAACTGGAAGCATCCGAAGGTCCCGGCAAAGCATGAGTCGACTGGTAACAACAAAACAACTTGTTTATTTTAACATCGCAAAGAGTTGGCGGTCAGGTTGACCGAAGTAGAGAGACGGGAGAGCACTTTACTCAACAGAAGAAATCGGAGCCCTCCTTTTTCGTCCGGGGGCAGCTGTTTTTATACTCTCGCAGTTGAGGGCAAGAAGGAACCCCTCAATAGACGAGCACGTGATTGTACAATGGGATAAGGTGACGCATACTGTCGTAGCGCCGCCGGTCGGGCACAAAGACTGGGAGGAGAAGGTAACTCCTACTGTCGTATCGCCTCCGGTCGGGCACAATGGCTGGGAGGAGAAGGTAACTCCTACTGTCGTAGCGCCTCCGGTCGGGCACAATGGCTGGGAGGAGAAGGTGACTTCTACGGTCGTATCGCCTCCGGTCGGGCACAATGGCTGGGAGGAGAAGGTGACTTCTACTGTCGTATCGCCTCCGGTCGGGCACAATGGCTGGGAGGAGAAGGTGACTTCTACTGTCGTATCGCCTCCGGTCGGGCACAATGGCACATACACTCACACACGCACATGAAGACACGTGGCATCGGAACATGCCTGGACGCGCTTGGCGGGGAGCGTAGCGGCGACGCCGAACGGGCCAAAATGTCTGCCGCTTTGTTGCAGTCGCGCCGGCTAAACCGCGCGTCGTAGGCGAAACGTAACAGACCGCCCCGCCGGGGGAAGGAGATCCCGATGGACAGGGGACTGCATCCGCTGTCCGGAGGGATGTCGCTCGATGATGCTCATAACCGAAGTCGGGCGTCCCTCGACGTTTCTTGAGCGCAGCGTACAGAGAAGGCCTCGTTCTCTCGTTCAGGTTCGCACAGGACACTGCAAAGTGACTTCGCGAGAGTTCACATTCTTGTTCTCGTTCCCGGCAAGCGTTAGAACTACGCTGAAACTCAACCGCTCAGTCAGCAAGCACGGCACAACCCTCACTAAGCCCTGCCAGGCTTTTTCCCCTTTTATACCACTGCCTAGTTCCTTACAGTAGTCTAGCATCACTCAGAACGCGTCCACAAATTGGAAAATTGCACTAGAAAGCATATCATCACTTTGAAACACTAAACAAAAGCAATATGTTAAAAAAATCCTGCCTCAGGAAGAAAAACATCAGTAACAAACAATTTTGAGGCTGATTCCTACGTTAGGGGCTTCGACTTAAGCCATCGGCGTTACCGTTGAGACTCCCCTTTTTGTAACGCACCTCAAAGGAATATTGTTGCAAAGCGAGGCTCCAGCGCAGGAGGCGGCCATTTTTGGGAGAGATGGTCTGCAGCCATTGGAGAGGGCAGTGATCCGTCTCAATGATAAACCTCGAGCCGGCTAGATAGCATGACAATTTCTGAACGGCCCACACGAGACATGCACACTCTTTCTCGGTGGCGCTATACGCCTGCTCACGACTGGTCAGCTTACGACTAGCATACAGGACGGGGTGTTCTACTTCTCCATTTTCCCGTTGGCACAGTACAACGCCCATGCCTCGCTCACTAGCATCGCACTGAACAACGAACCCTTTTGTATAGTCTGGCGATCGTAGCACAGGCTGGCTTGTTAGGGCACTCTTTAGGGCGCTAAAAGCTCTTTCCTTTGTCTCGTCCCAGACGACTGTTTGAGGCTCTGTCTTTCTTAGAGCATCCGTCAGGGGAGCCGCGATATCAGAGTACCTGGGGATGTACCTCTGATAGTAGCCGGCGACACCTAAGAACGACCGAATATCGGTCTTCGTGCGCGGTTGCGGGAAGTCTCGCACAGCGGCCACCTTTATTTCAGAGGGGCGGCGACGACCCTGACCAATCACGTGACCGAGGTAGACAACCTCGGCCTGTGCTAACTGGCACTTAGGAGCCTTGACTGTCAAGCCCGCTTCGCGCAGGCGGGTTAGCACTGCCCGCAAGTGTGCCATATGCTCAGACCAGGATGCGGAGAATATCGCTACGTCGTCTAGATACGGTAAAGCGAATTCTTGCTGTCCCCGCAACACTTTATCCATGAGGCTTGAAAAACAGTATGGCGCGTTCTTCAAACCAAAGCTCAACACTTTAGGACGGAATGTTCCCATTGGTGAAATGAACGCCGCATACCTACTAGCCTCTTCTGTAAGTGGAACCTGCCAATAACCCCTGACAAGATCTAGGGTGGAAATAAACTGAGCGCTACTAACTTTCTCAAGGCGCTCCTCGATGTTAGGGATCGGATAAATTTGATCCTTAGTGATGGAATTAAGCCTGCGGTAGTCGACGCAAGGACGAGGTTCCTTGCCCGGTACCTCAACTAAAATCAAAGGGGAGGTATTATCACTCTCACCTGCCTCAATAACACCGAGCTGTAGCATTTTCTTTACCTCAGCCTCCATAATATCGTTCTGGCGGGGTGACACCCGATACGCCTTGGATCGTACTGGCTCTGGGGAGGTAAGTTCTATGTCATGAGTAAGGACAGAAGTCCTACCAGGCCTCTCAGAGAACAGACCTTGAAACTCTTGTAATAGCTGGTGTAGTTCGGTTTTCTGCTCAGGCGACAGCGGTGCTTTACTGATAAGGTCACTAATGACTTGACCGGTGTCTTCCCTGTTCGTCACTGAGCCTAGTCCCGGAAGCTCGACCGGAAGCTCTTCAGGAACGTTTACCATCATGCACACCACTGCTTCCCTTTGTCTATAAGGTTTGAGCAGATTACAGTGGTAAACTTGCTGTGCTTTCCGCTTTCCTGGCAGACTTACCACGTAGTTAACGTCCGACAGTTTCTGAACAATTCGTGCTGGGCCCTCCCACTGCACGTCTAGTTTGTTGTTTAGCGATGTGCGCAATATCATGACCTCATCGCCCACCTCAAAACGACGGGCCCTGGCTGTCCGATCATAATAAACCTTGGCCCTCTGTTGGGCCTTTGCCATTGCTTCACCTGACAACTCCTGTGCCCTTCTTAAGCGTTCGAGGAGCTTAAGCACGTACTCCACCACGACTGGGTCGTCGCCCCTGCCTTCCCACGATTCTCGAAGCATGCGAAGCGGAGATCGAAGCGAGCGACCGTACACCAGTTCAGCTGGCGAAAACCCCGTAGCTGCATGCGGCGCGGTCCTTAATGCAAACATCACCCCAGGCAGACACAGCTCCCAGTCAGTTCGATGTTCAAAACACAATGCTCTCAACACGCGCTTCATGACGGAGTGGAGCTTCTCAACGGAATTCGACTGTGGGTGGTACACTGAGCTGTGTAGCAGCTTTACCCCACACCTTTCGAGAAAAGTTGTCGTCAAAGCGCTAGTAAACACTGTGCCCTGATCTGATTGGATTTCCGCAGGAAAACCAACTCGCGCAAATATGGACAGTAGTGCATTGACTATCTCAACTGAGCTGAGTTCTTTAAGCGGCACTGCTTCAGGGAACTTTGTCGCTGGGCAGATCACAGTCAAAATGTGTCTGTACCCCGTGGCTGTTACCGGCAGAGGTCCCACTGTATCAATAACGAGCCGTCTAAAAGGCTCCGTAATGATAGGTACCAATCTCAACGGCGCCCTCGATTTGTCCCCTGGTTTGCCCACCCGCTGACAGGTGTCACATGTCCTCACGAAATGGTCTGCGTCCCGAAAACACCCTGGCCAATAGTACTCTTGCAAGAGACGGTCCTTAGTTTTCTTAACTCCTAGGTGTCCGGACCACGAACCCCCATGCGTCAAGCGCAACAGATCCTGATGATAGCATTGAGGAACGATCAGCTGATCGAACTCCACTCCTCTGCGGTCTAGATACTTCCGGTACAGGACTCCACCTCTTTCCACAAAACGCGCATTTTTCCTGGCGATACCTTCCTTGACAATGCAGCGTATGTTTTCTAGGCTACCATCCTTCTTTTGCTCGGCTATCAAAGCCGACCGGCTGACTTTTAGCAACCTATTAAGTCCATCTGACGTAGGCGCGATGAGCAAATCTGCAGATAGCTCTTCTAACTTTCCCGCATCGGGATTTTCCTCTCCAGTATCTGGTGCCTTTAACGTTACATACTCAATTTTATTCAGTTCAGGCGTGCTCTGAATATCGGCTTGCTGCGCCTCTGACCCTTTTTCATTGTTTGATAACGTCGGCCCCGCAAGTACCGACTTTCCAGCGAGCTCCCGAACCTTCGATCTGGTTAATGCCTGAACGCTAGCCTCACCAAACAAAAGCCCCTTCTCGCGCAGGAGGTGATCGAACCTGTTTGAAAATAGGTACGGGTACTGGGGGGGCAGCATAGATGACACTGCCGCCTCCGTCTCAAGCGCTCCGAAAGGTCCTTCAATAAGCACTTTTGCTACTGGCATACACACGCTATGAGCTTCCACGGCTTGCTTGATCCATGCGCACTCGCCCGTGAACATATGGGGTTCTACGTAAGACGGGTGAACTACATCCATTGTAGATGCGGAATCGCGAAGCACTCGGCACTCTTTCCCGTTCACGAGGAGGTCTCGCATGTAAGGCTCGAGAAGCTTCATGTTCTCGTCAGTGCTGCATAATGAAAAAAACACAACTTTTGGTGTTGTTTCCGGACACTGCGCCGAAAAGTGACCCGGCTTCTGGCACGTATAACACACGCGCGCTTGCCTCATCTCGAACCGCTTTCTGCGTTCGGCTTCGGCTGCCGCCGTCTCTTTACGTTTGGTCGGACTGCTTTCACTCGCATCCTCACTACGCGTGTTCCCCTTTGCTCTCATGGGTGTGAATTTCGGCCTCTCAAACTTCGAGCCAAATTCGCCCTTTTGACCGTCCTTAGCTCCGCGAGCCCGACGCGTCACAAACTCCTCGGCTAGCTCAGCGGCTTTAGCCACCGTACAAACGTCTGGCCTATCCAAGACCCAGTACCGCACGTTCTCCGGTAACCGACTATAAAACTGTTCTAGCCCGAAACACTGCAGAACTTTATCGTGGTCACCAAACGCTTTCTCTTCTTTGAGCCACTCCTGCATGTTTGACATAAGCCTGTACGCAAACTCTGTATATGACTCACTTTTGCCTTTCTCATTTTCCCGAAACTTCCGACGGAACGCCTCCGCTGACAGCCTGTACTTTTTTAGCAGACTCGATTTCACTTTGTCGAAATCCTCTGCCTCCTCTCTATCCAAGCGAGCGACTACGTCGGCCGCCTCGCCGGGTAACAAAGTGAGCAAGCGCTGTGGCCACGTTTCCCGAGAGAACCCCTGCTTCCCGCACGTTCGCTCAAAGTTAACCAGGAACAAACCAATGTCCTCTCCAAGCTTAAACGGCCGCATCAGGTCAGTCATTTTGAACAATACGCGTTCTCCTGCACCGTGTGCCTGACTTCCATTACGAGCGCGTTCCATCTCTACCTCAAGACGCTTCATTTCCAAAGCGTGTTCGCGCTCTTCTTTTTCTTTCTGCTCTTTAAGTTCGCGCTCCTGTTTCTCTTTTTGCTCTTTAAGTTCGCGCTCATGTTTCTCTTTTTGCTCTTTAAGTTCGCGCTCCTGTCTTTTTGACCTCTCCTCAATAGTCTCAAGGCATTCCGACAGATCGTCATCCTCAGCCTCTAACTCAAGAATAGCCTTTAGCAGTTCTGGTTTTCTGAGTTTGTCCGAGACATCCAGACCCAACTCTCTTGCAAGCTCCAGCAATTTCGGTTTGCGCAACGACTTCAAATCCATGGCTGCTCTGAATGCTGCTTTCTCTACTGCCTATTATTGTCTTGCCGCAATCTAACCCGGCAGCAACGACAACCACAATTACCAGCTCTGTTTCTGACACTAACAAAAGCCTGGCAAAGCTCAGAAGAAGAAAGTCCCGCACTCACCAAACCTCGCAGCCAAGAGTTCAGCGCAGTCGTTCCGCTGCAGGCAACCAGTCATCACACAGGGCTCGTTGCACTGCTCCCGGATCGTTGTTGAGCTGCTCAGCATACAGTCAACTGCATCTCTTTGCTGCTGGCCTCCGTTGTCGCGATCTCACCGCTGGCAGACAGTTGTTTGAATCCCACCGATGGCAACGGTTGTTGTGGTCGCACCGATGGTACGACCTGTTGGGAACTCGGCGCTGACGCCCGTTGTTGCACCTGGGTCGCAAGCCCCAAGGGTAGCGTTGGCCTGGCGGCCTGGGGTACAACTGGAAGTATCCGAAGGTCCCGGCAAAGCATGAGTCGACTGGTAACAACAAAACAACTTGTTTATTTTAACATCGTAAAGAGTTGGCGGTCAGGTTGATAGAAGTAGAGAGACGGGACAGCACTTTACTCAACAGAAGAAATCGGAGCCCTCCTTTTTCGTCCGGGGGCAACTGTTTTTATACTCTCGCATTTGAGGGCAAGAAGGAACCCCTCAATAGACGAGCACGTGATTGTACAATGGGATAAGGTGACGCATACTGTCGTAGCGCCGCCGGTCGGGCACAAAGACTGGGAGGAGAAGGTAACTCCTACTGTCGTATCGCCTCCGGTCGGGCACAATGGCTGGGAGGAGAAAGTAACTCCTACTGTCGTAGCGCCTCCGGTCGGGCACAATGGCTGGGAGGAGAAGGTGACTTCTACTGTCGTATCGCCTCCGGTCGGGCACAATGGCTGGGAGGAGAAGGTGACTTCTACTGTCGTATCGCCTCCGGTCGGGCACAATGGCTGGGAGGAGAAGGTGACTTCTACTGTCGTATCGCCTCCGGTCGGGCACAATGGCACATACACTCACACACGCACATGAAGACACGTGGCATCGGAACATGCCTGGACGCGCTTGGCGGGGAGCGTAGCGGCGACGCCGAACGGGCCAAAATGTCTGCCGCTTTGTTGCAGTCGCGCCGGCTAAACCGCGCGTCGTAGGCGAAACGTAACACGACCATGGAAAGCGGTCTCTCCACGAGCAAAGGGATAGGAATGGCGCGTTGAGGCGAGAACTATATTAGGGCACCATGTAAGTAAGGAAATAAAAAAAAAGACACTGTTTAAGCGAGAGAACGCCAGAACTAAAATAATAGCAACAGTACAACAGCGTACGCTTGCGCTCTTGGTCCAAGTATGCGTAGCCGTGAAAACGCGCCCCAATGGCACTCACGAACAGTTGCCTTTTTTGCAAGTAGCCTTGGTGTTTCTTTAGCAAAGAGCCCTCCTGACAGACCACGATTGGCCGCAAGCATCCCTTGATTCCTTTGCCCCCCCCCCTCATTCTTTATTTTTTTTTTTGTTTGACAAGCGTCCAGGCCTGCCGCATCCCTTCGATTGAGAGGCTCGATGCAATTTGCCTCAGCGGTTGTGGCTGTGAACCTGGGAACAAATGCAAAAAAGTATGTCACGCCTATACTTTTATCGCCATTTTCCTGGTCATACCACATCTATAGACTGGCTCTCTCGATTGGCTTCACAATTTACGGCCCAGTACTTCTACCTTCTATTGACGACTGTTCCCGTTCTGAGGCGTTCCATTCAAGAGGATCTATAATTCACCTCTGATGAGCCATAGCGACAGACACTTCAGGCGTCCTATTGAGCAAGGTTTCCATTCTATTGATGACGTAAGGAACAGGATAAGATGCTGTACCTAAATGGAAGTTCTATGTCCGCCTGCTGTGGTTACTAGAGCGGCAATGGACGCATGCTGCTTTGATTTCTTTTTCTTAGTGGCTTGCATGTATAAATTGCGTCGTGTACCTTGCCAAGTGTTTCAGGGATTTAGGGAGGAACTACATTTCAGTAGTGTGGATGAAATACCTCATCCCTATCAACAATCCTATAATTCGTCGTCGCCTTCTTACTACTAAGCGCAGAGCAGCACATGCATCTCATCTCAGATGGTAGCATTACAAGCTCAGCGGTATCACCTTAAACTGATGATGATGATGATGATGTGTTGTGTTTTGTGGCGCAAGGGCCAGGTTTGGCCAAAGAGCGCCATGACACGTGGTAATGTTGAAGATGTTTTATGGAAGATGTGACTTGGCTGTAAAGTGGCCTAAAAATATTCGCTGTAAAGTGCGTAAAATCTACGTGCTATAAAATTATGGCGATGACTTATGACGAATACTATGAAGATTAAAATCCATCGTAGAATAATGATGCAAATTATAAAATATATAAGATCGTAAAATTACTTGCAGCACTGCTGCCTCGACAGAGCCCTTGAAAGACAAGGGCCTAGAGGCATGTGCTTTACTAAAGAGATATCGCAGCGGCATCCTCTGGAGAGGACCCGCTACGAACATGTGGGGCTAAAAACATGCAAGACAACATCTTTGAGAAAACTTAGGACGGCGTTGGTGTCAAATAAAGGTTCTGGGCCGAGTAGCATTGCGGGATGAAGGGGGATATGATGCCGGTATGCAAAAGGAAAATGTTTCTTTCTTTCATATTCAGCTTTCCGACACTCCAGGAGGACGTGGAGGACGGTCAGCCTCTCCCCGCATCTACCACAGGTTGGAGGATCATTTCCAGTGAGCAGAAAGTTATGCGTGCCAAACGTGTGTCCTATTCTGAGGCGACAGAATAGGACATCTGTTCGCCGTGATTTTGTTACGGGGGGCCAAGAAACTAACTGTGGCTTTATTACGTGCAGTTTATTATTTACTTCTGCGTCCCACATACGTTGCCAGTGCTTTCGCAGTTTACTTCTTAAGTAAGGCTTCAGGTCTGTGACAGGGACCGAAGCAGTAGGACTAACTGCATGCAATGAAATGGATGTGGCCATCTGGTCCGCTAGTACGTTTCCCTCAATGCCCCTATGCCCAGGCACCCAGCATACAATCACATGTTGGTTGGATATATATGCTTTACACAGTACGGTGTAGAGTTCGTTAATTACCGGATTTTTGTGGTTACAGAATGACATCAAGGCCTTCACAACACTAAGGGAGTCCGTATATATAATTGATTTCTGGAGGTTTGATTTCTTTATATGCTTTACAACCGACAAGAGTGCGTAGGCCTCAGCCGTAAAGATACTGTTTTCCGGATGTAGTACGTCGGATTCCGAGAAGGATGGACCGACGGCTGCATAGGACACCCCGTCGCGTGACTTCGATGCATCTGTGTAGAACTCCGTGCAGGAATATTTGTACTGGAGTTCCCGGAAATGCATTTGGATTTCTATCTCAGGAGCATGCTTTGTCACTTGCACAAAAGATATATCGCATTGTATGAGCTGCCACTCCCAAGGAGGTAGCAGCTTCGCTGGATGCATTGGGCGGAGCTCGAGGAGTGGGACATGCATTTGATCACTAAGCTCCCTCACACGCAGCGAGAAAGGCTGTCTTACGGAGGGACGATTATGAAAGAGTGTAGCATATGTCATATCGTTAACGGTATTGAAACATGGATGTTGAGGGTTAGAGTGGACTTTCAGGAAATATGTTTGGCTGATGTATGTTCTCTGCAGATGTAGTGACCACTCATTTGATTCTGCATATAAACTTTCGATGGGACTTGTTCTGAAAGCTCCAGTGGCCAGTCGGATTCCTAGATGGTGGACCGGATCTAGCATCTTTAGCGCGCTCGGGGCTGCAGAATGATAGATCACGGCACCATAGTCCAACCGTGATCGAATGAGGCTCTTGTAAAGGTTCATTAAACATTTCCTGTCGCTGCCCCATGTTGTGTGGGATAGCACTTTAAGTAAGTTCATTGTTTTTAAGCATTTGACCTTGAGGTACTTTATGTGTGGAATAAAGGTTAATTTCGAATCAAGTATGATGCCTAAGAACTTGTGTTCTTTGTTCACAGGAATTTGCTGGCCATACATTACGATACTGGGTTCTGCAGTAAGCCCTCTCTTTCCTGTGAAAAGCACACAAGAACTTTTGTTGGGGTTAACTTTAAATCCGTTTTCTTCTGCCCATTTGGACACTTTGTTCAAGCCCTGTTGAACTTGCCTCTCACATACAGTAAGGTTGCAGGATTTGAAACCTATCTGTATGTCGTCTACGTAAACAGAATAAAAAATGGCTGGCGGTAATGAAGCACGAAGGGTGTTCATTTTCACGATGAAGAGAGTGCAGCTGAGTACACCTCCTTGAGGTACACCAGTTTCCTGTATAAAAGGTCGCGACAATACATTGCCTACTTTCACACGGAATGTACGGTTGGACAAATAGCTTTCTATTAGCACGAGCATATTGCCACGGATGCCAATTCCCGACAAGTCTCTCAAGATTCCATAGCGCCACGTAGTGTCGTACGCCTTCTCCATATCGAGGAATACGGATAGGAAATATTGTTTATGTAGAAAGGCGTCGCGAATGTTTCCCTCAATGCGCACAAGGTGATCGGTTGTGGACCGCCCTTCTCTGAAGCCACACTGAAAGGGATCGAGGATATTGTTGAGTTCAAGGAAATGTACTAGTCTGCGGTTAACCATTTTTTCAAAAAGCTTACAAAGACAATTTGTAAGAGCTATCGGACGGTAGCTTGCCGCCAAGGAAGGGTCTTTACCGTGCTTAAGAACAGGGACGACAATCGCTTCTTTCCATGTGGATGGGAGGTATCCCGTAGCCCAAATAACGTTGAAGAGCGTGAGTAGTGTAAGTTTGGTGTCAGTGTGTAAGTTTCTGATCATTTCGTACATGACTCTATCAGGTCCCGGTGCAGAGCTTTTGCATGTAGTCAAAGCAGCTCTCAACTCTGCAATACTGAACGGCCGGTTATAAGGTTCATTTTGTCTGGATTTTTGTATTATTGGCTTACATTCTTCTATTTGTTTGTATTTCAAAAATGATTGCGAATAGTGGTTTGAACTCGACACGCTCTCAAAGTGTTCTCCAAGTGTGTCCGCCTGATCTTTCAGTGTTTCACCTTGTGTGTTCACCAAAGGGAGTGAATATGTTTGTCGCCCTTTTATCCTATTGACCCTGTTCCAGACTTTGGTCTCATCTGTATAGGAGTTGATACCAGATAAAAACTTCTGCCAACTCTCTCTTCTGGCTTGTCGGCGGGTTCGCCTGCCTTGGGATTTTACTTTTTTAAAATTGATAAGATTCTCCGCAGTGGGGGAGGCGCGTAACATCCCCCACGCTTTGTTCTGTTTCCTACGAGCAATCCTACAATCGTCGTTCCACCACGGGACACGCCGTTTGCATGCCAATCCATTTACTTGTGATATACATTTAGTTGCGGCATCTATTATGAAGGCTGTAAAATATTCCACGGCAGCATCAATTCCTAACGAGGACATGTCATCCCATGATATACTGGTTAAGTTTTGGAATTTCTCCCAGTCTGCTGTCTCAGTCTTCCACCTAGGAGCCTGTGGTGGATATTCGTCTTCTTTAAGTGTTCTTAGTAGTACGGGGAAGTGGTCGCTTCCGTAGGGATCGCTGGTAACTTCCCATTCTAGTTCAGGCAGTATGGACGGAGAAACTATGCTCAGATCAATTGAAGAAAAAGTATTGTTCGCAAGACAGTAATATGTGGGTTTCTTCTTATTGAGAAGGCACGCACCAGTAGAGAAAAGGAACTGTTCAATAAGACGACCTCGCGAATCTATACGAGAGTCGCCCCACAGAGACCTGTGCGCATTGAAATCGCCAAGAACAACGTAAGGTTCTGGCAATTGATCAATAAAGGATTGGAATTCGTGCTTCGTTAATTTGTAATGTGGGGGTATGTAAAGAGAGCTAATGGTGATGAGTTTGTTTAGAAGTACAGCTCGAACCGCCACTGCTTCGAGAGGCGTTTGTAGCTGTAAAAGTTGACATGCAATGCTCTTATGGATAGCAATGGCAACACCGCCCGATGATGCGACAGCACCATCGCGATCTTTGCGAAATGTTATATACTGTCGGAGAAAGTTTGTGTGTTTGGGTTTTAAGTTTGTTTCTTGTAAACACAGCACTTTGGGATTGTGTTTGTGGATTAGTTCTTGAACATCATCAAGGTTTCTAAGGAGACCTCTGACGTTCCACTGAATTATCTGTGTATCCATGTTTAAGGTAAATTGGTGCTGTGTTTACGGAAACGGAGTGGATGCCTTATATTACAGAGCCCTTTCGAGGCCCTGTAATGGGTGTTTTGTTCTTTCTGAAGCGTTCGAGCGATTCTCGACGCTCCTTAGGCGTTTGGTGCGCCTTGGGGACAGGTGTAGTGTCCATTGCCTCGTGTGAGGCGCCGGACAAGCGCTCTTGCGAGCGAGAGGTTTTCAAAGGGAGTCCCGCCTTGGAGGGCAAGACCCCTGCGCCCACCAGCCCAGAGGTCGATGGGGCTCCCTGAGGGATTTGGCTGCGCTGGCCGTTGCCAGTGCTGGGAGGGGCCGGGGAGATTGGGGCACCCTCTGCTGCGCCCACCTTCGGGGTCGATGGTCCCCCCTGCTCTGTTGACGGAGCAGCGCTAGCTGCAACCGCCGTGGGGGCAGATGGCGTAACTGCCGACTCACTGCCTGTGGGTCGGACAGCCGCCGGAGGCCGTTGTGACGCTGCCCCCTTACGCGCCACATCGGCAAAGCTGCTCTTAGACAGGTATGACACCCGCCTACGTGCCTCCTTGAAAGATATATTTTCTTTGACTTTGATTGTCACAATCTCTTTTTCTCTTTTTCACGACGGGCAGGCGCGAGAGTATGCGGCGTGCTCGCCATCACAGTTGACACAATGTGGAGTCTTCTGGCATGTTTCGGAGGAATGTTCAGTGTCACTACACTTGGCACATGTCAGCCGGCCTCGACAGTTCTGTGAACTGTGGCCGAACCTTTGGCACTTAAAGCATCTGAGAGGATTGGGCACGTATGGCCTAACACGAAGTTTGATATAACCGGCCTCGACGGACTCGGGGAGGACACTTGAACCGAAAGTGAGTATCAGGTGTTTCGTATTGATCTCTTTACCGTCTCGCCTGATCTTAATTCGCTTTACATTTATGACATTCTGTTCACTGAATCCCTCCAAGAGTTCAGCTTCAGTGAGCTCTAGCATGTCATCGTCCGAGACAACGCCGCGTGTGGTGTTCATGGTTCGGTGCGGAGTAACTGTTATTTGGGTCTCCCCAAATGAGACAAGTTTCGGCAGTTTCTCGTACTGATTCTTATCGTGGAGCTCCAAGAGAAGATCACCACTTGTCATTCTCGACGCCTTATATCCTGTTCCAAAAACTTCAGTTAAAGACTTCGAAACAAGGAACGGTGAAATGTTACGCACTAGTTTGTCTGGGTTTTCTGAGTGGATTACATGATATCTAGGAAAGTTCTGGACTTGTCGTCCGAAAAACTGAAAGAGATCTTCGGTGCGCCCTCGTTTGTGAGGGCGATCAGGGAGTTTAGGAAAAGCGTTTTCCATGAGTACAGTAGGGTTTTCGGCCGCGATGCCGACCACCCACCATGGAGCCCAACAGGGGGACGTGACAGAAGTTCCTGCTGGAGAAACCCTGCCAACGCCAGCCGTACATCGCTGCTATAACCAAATACAGCATAACCAAGGCTGGCTAGCTACACAAGGTTAACCCTTGCCGCCGGGAAACTAGGAAGTGAGGAGAAGTGATGAGAAGACAGGAAAGATAAAAAAGGCGAGAGAGAAAGACGAAGATTGGAGAGGAGGACAGGAAAAGGCGACTGCCGATTTCCCCCGGGTGGGTCAGTCCGGGGGTGCCGTCTACGTGAAGCCGAGGCCAAAGGGGTGTGTTGCCGCCGCCGAGGGGCCGTAAAGGTCCAAACACCCGGCATTGGCTCAACCCCCAGGATCCCCTTTTCCCCGGACACGGCTAAGCCGCGCACGGCTACACGCGGGAGGGTCCAACCCTCGTGTGCTCGGGTCCGTGGTGTCGCAACACACCAAACGCCTGCTGACGCAGACGCCCCTGCGGGGCACCTTAAACTGTCGAGAGTGCACAGAGCTTGCTTTCTCGCACTGTTATTATACTGTTATCTGCTGACCGTCCTCGGTTTCACGCTTCTCCTATCTATACGCCACGATAGATGAGAATAGACATTTTACGAGGGTCTGTACATCTGTTAACACGAAAGCGCCCAACGGAGGGAAGTGAGATGCGTTTCCTTCTTTTATTGAAGTTAATATTTTTTCACATTCAAGAATGTTGCAGCAGTTATACTGTACAATGGCTTGTTTCCATTAAATATTATTTGTTTAATAGTGACGGGCTAGATATTTATGATTCACATCTCCTTAATTACTTTGCAGCGTGGCGGTGTAGCGCTTTTACATGAATGAAGAAATTGGCATTAAGCTGATGAAGCTGCTTCGCGCATTTGCATTCCCCGGAAGCCAAAGGAGCATGTTTTTTTGAAGTTATAAATAAAAAAATATATTGAGACGCACTTTATGTACACTAAACGGTATATGTGCCCACAATACTATTCGCTATGAAAACTTCAGAAGGATTACAATCAAAATTTAAGCAAAAATAGCCCATGATTTCGCTTCAGAAAGAAATTAAACATTAATAAAGGAAGGATGTTTAGAAGACATGAACAAGCGTTTAAACTTGCCGCGTAAGGCTAAGTTATCCAAAAAAAGTCAAATAAGTACAGTGGAAAACGAGCATCCTCAAATAACCGCGACAAAGTTGGAGCCAACTTGTCGCTCACGTATGAAATTGCAAGTACTTTAACATCGAAAACAGCGAACTTTGTGGTTTTTGGGGTCATCTGGATGGCGTCAGCAAATTTTACGAATTTACTGCATAAAAAAATTGCCTTGCGCCCCTGGAGAATGTCAAGCAATTTTGAGTAAAGCGATAACAGAAACAAAAGTGAAACAGGAATTCACCTTAATTTTTGTAATACAATGATAACCTTCATCACCCGAAATATCTCGAGTGAGGCTAGCTTAGCAGGACTCCATGAGGAACTATCAGACATTGTTTGGGATATCATCGTCCTTAGCGAAATCAGAAGAACTGGTGAGGCTTCCACATGGCTGAATAACGGACATGTCCTCTGCTATAGAGGTCTCCCAGATGAGAAGCAATACGAGGTAGGATTCCTAATCCATAAGGACATAGCGGGCAACATTGACGAATTCTGCAGCATTAATGAGATGGTGGCAGTAGTCGTAATAAAGCTGAATAGGAGGTATAGAATAAAGGTAGTAGAAACCTAGGCTCCCACCTCGAGTCGCGATGATGAAGGAATAGAACAGTTTTATGAAGATGTTGAATTTGTGCTGTGAAAAGTGCAAACTTTGTATACTGTAGTCAGGGGCGACTTCAGTGCAAAAGTGGGAAAAAAGCAGGCTGGTGAAGAAGCAATCGGGAACTATTGCGTGGATTCTAGTAACACTCTACGAGAGATGTTGGTAGAATTTGGGAAAGGAAACAAGCTGCGAATAATGAAGAACTTCTTCAGGAAGCGTTGGAACGAACAGTGGACCTGGAAAAGCCCTAATGGTGAAAGGAGAAATGCAATTGATTTCATGCTTTCTGCCGATCCCAGCACAGTGCAAGATGTGGAAGTGTTAGGCAGGGTAAAGTGCAGTGATCACAGTTTAGCGAGGGCTGGGATTCACCTCAATCGTAGAGCGAAAGAGTAAAATTGTCCGCGAAGAGACAGGCCAGCCAAGACGCGGTAAGGGTAAAAGCAGACCAATTCAGGTTGGCACTGGCAAACAAATATGCAGCCTTAGAACAGAGAGATGAAGGTGGCATAGAGGTAATGAATGAAAGCGTAACGAGGTTGGCTTGAGAAACAACAATTGAAGTGAGAGGTACGACACCAAGGCAACCAGTAGGCAAGCTCTGCCGAGTAACGGAAGACCTAATAAAGAAACGAGAAAGAATGCAAGTGTCCAACTCAAGAGGTAACACAGAATTCACGGAGCTGTCAAAACTGATAAACAAGGCGAAAATAAGTGATATTCGAAACTATAACGTGAGGAAGACTAGAAAGACAGAAGAAGCCGTAAAAAATTAACGTAACCTGAAATCAGTGATAAAGGAACATGGAATAGAAGGAACCAAGATGTATGCACTGAAAGATAGCAGGGTAATATCATCAGCAGTTTCGAAGACATAGTTAAAGCAGCGGAAGAATTCTATGCTGTCCGGTTCAGTACCTAGAGCATCCACAATACCTCCATTCGATCTAGTAAGGAACAGGTTACAGAGACTCCTTCTATAACTAGCGATGAGGTTAGAAAGGCCTTGCAAGACATGAAACGGTGAAAAGCGACAGGCGAAGGTGGAAGAAGAGTCGATTTAATGAAAATGGAAGAGACATAACGCTTGAAAAACTGGCGACCCCCTATACGCAGTGCCTATCGATTTCAAGGGTTTCAGAGAACTGAAAGAATGCCAACATTATAGTAATCCAGAAAAAGGGAGACGTTAAAGGATTGAAAAATTATCGGCCCATTAGCTTACTCCCAGTATTATATAAAATATTCGCCAAGATAATTTCCAATAGAATAAGGGCAACACTGGACTTTAGTCAGCTAAGGGAACATGGTGGCTTCAGAAAGGGTTACATTAAGATGGATCACATTCATGGTAATTAATCAGGTAGTCTAAGAATCCGCAGAATACAATCAGCCTCTCTATATGGATTTCACAGATTACGAAAAGACATTTGACTTAGTAGATATACCAGCAGTCATACAGGCAATACGCAATCAAGGATCACAGGACGCTTACGTAAATGTCTTAAAAAATATGTACAGAGATTCGAAAGATAGCTTCATTCTCCACAAGTAGGAAGATACCTATAAAGAAAGGGTCAGACAAGGAGGCACAATCTCTCCAATGCTATTCACTGTGTGCTTGGAAGAAGTATTCAAGCTATCAAACTGGGAAGGCTTAGGAGAAAGGGTCAACCGCGAATACCTCGGCACCCTTCGGTTTGCAGATGACACTGTCCTGTTGAGTAACACAGGAGACGAGTTACAACAAATGATTGAGGTCCGTAACAGAGAGAGCGTAAGCGTGGGGCTGAAGATAACTGTGCAGAAGACAAAGATAATAATGAATAGCGGGGAAAGGGAACAAGGGGATTGCAGGATCGCCAGTCAGGATCACCAGTCACCCTCTAGAGTCTGTAAAGGAGTACGTTTACCTAGGCCAATTAGTCACAGGGAACCTTGATCATAAGAAGAAAATTTACACAAGAAAAATGGGTTGGAGCGCATACAGCCGACATTGTCAGCTCCTGAGCGGAAGCTTACCATTATCATTGCAAAGAAAGGTGTACAATCACTGCGTTATAGCGGTGCTGACGTATGGGGCAGAAACTAGGATACTGACAAAGAAGCCTGAGAAAAAGTTAAGGACCGCGCGAAGAGTGATGGAACGAAGAATCTTAGGAGTGACTTTAAGAGACAGAAAGAGAGCTGTTTGGACCAAAGAGCAAACAGGGATAGCCGATATTCTAACTGACATTAGGACAAAAAAAGGGAGCTGGGCAGGTCATGTATTGGGTAGGTTAGATAACCGGTGGACCATTAGGATTACAGACTGGGTGCCAAGAGAAGGGAAGCGCAGTCGAGGATGGCAGAAGATTAGACGGGGGGATGAAATTAGTAAATTCGCGGGCGCTTGTTGGAATCTATTGGCACAGGACATGGTTAATTGAAGATCGCAGGGAGAGGCCTTCGTCCGGCAGTGGACGTAAAATAGGCTGCTGCTACTGCTACTGATGATGATGATGATGATGATTATGGGGATTATGATGATGATGATGACTGTGCTTACCCTAGAGCATTCATTTCACTAGTAAATGGGTCGACAAGAGTACCAGGATTGCTTGTACAGCGGAATAAAAGATTATTTGAGCTCATTTTGGATTAAAGCGACATTATTATACAGCAAGAATTATTTAATGCATGCTTAGCTACTCATGATATGGCAAGATATCCGGCATCGTTGGCATATGGTATCTCATCAAAATGGTCACTAGCGGGAATATTACCGAATGGAAGATTTTTTCTGTGTCTTTCTTTCCGTCCCGTGTGCTTCGCGATAGTTTAGCCTTTTTAATAAGAAGACATGTATGGTATCAAGAATGCGACTTAATCAACCCAAGAAGTCCTGACAGCCACCATGAATGACGCAGGCGAGGAAGGTTCCGGCGCCTCGTTCATCCTCCATTCAGCGCACAACGCAAGCTTCTCCACAGAAATGTCGCAAATGGTACTGTTGGCATGAACTTAATATAATGACCTACCTTTACCTTGAAATAAGTGGCATACGGAAATATTTTTGCAGGAAGTGTATTTGACAATGATTTATAATTTATTTAGTAATACAGCATGAGATAAACATGCAAAAAATATTTATCGGTGCGTAAGCTGGTTTAATGCTACCATGACAGATACGCGATTATAAAGAAAATAGGTACAGTTCTACTTCTCCACCAAGTTCACTAGCACCCGATGAGAATGTATAATACACTAAACTATTCTGACGTTTTTTTATTGCTCGCTTAACGCCACTACTCACTGAATTGAGTGGTAACCTTAGGATAATTTAGGAGCATAGGAAACAGCTCTTTGTCGAAACTCCAGTGCCCGTTCGGGAAGATAAAGTCGCCCACTGTAGCTAATGAAGCTACTGTATGTTTAACTCGTTCAAGGAGAGTCTTATGCCGTTCAAAATTATTGGCATTCTATCAAGTAGTATTTCATATCAGCCTATGAGCTTCACAGAACGAACACGTTGATGGGGGCGACAGTTCTCTGTCGCTCGCCAGCAGTTAGTGAAGTTGAGTGTAATTACTTGTAGGTAATACCACTGTAAAAATCAAAACTACACAGTTCTCGTCCTGTCAGGGTTAGTAATGCCAATCCTCTTTGACGCTTCTGATTACCAGAGCGCCGTCTGTAAAGGTATGCGGCCAGAGCCCGGTGTACAGATAAAAACGATGCCTTCGGCGATATATTGAGGTAAGTCTTCGGGCGGGACAGGTGCCGTAGTGTGACCGACGAAGCGGCGAAAGTGGTTTGAAATAATGAGACGTATAGAGGTGAACGTAACAGGAGGAGCAGTGGCGTATGCAAGAGTGCGCTACTAGTTCACAGCATCCGGTATTGCTCTCCACCACGCTATCGCATACCAAAAGAATAACATAAAGCCGTAAACGACGCACCATAGAACACGAAATACGTAGAACGGGCACTAAACGTAATAGTTGCAAGCGTTATTAGACAAGTGGAAGTTGCGACCCCGCTCAGATTTAAGATTACTCGTTGGGCTACTTGGTTCACATTGGTGGAGATCTATGAGCGCGAAATCAAGGCAAGGACAGGGACAAGAATAAGTAAACAGTAACAAGGCGAGCATTTGTTACGCAAGTTTCTCTGTGGTTATGTGTTCCCTTTAATTTCGAGCACTCCAATTGTAGTCAAGCAGTATTTAGCACTAATTACATACTTGCGAGAAGCCAGCGCCCTTCTTGTGTCGTTGCTATTCGGCTTCCCCTCATACTTACTGTTCTTTTTCTCTCGCAAATCCCATAGGAGCTAAAGCCCACGACACATAAGCTTCCTCAAGCACGCGTAGGCAGCCCTGTCACATGCGAAAAACCTGCAGTACAACGGTACCCAATAAGCCCTGACGGCTCAGTCATCAGCTTCCTGAAAGCCTTTGCTTCGAATGAGCCTGGGTGACAAAAGCGCTCTCGACGTCCGGGCCTTTAATTGTACCGCATAATACTGCCACTCTATTAGCAGCTACAAGCGCTTCGCGTGCTATTTATTGCGGGTTTGTTTCCTTCTGCTTTGCTCCATGGCTTTTCATGTCCTCGCGGTAGGTGTTACGTCAGCGAGTTATACATAGCAGCCCCAAGTTAGGTTTCTCTGCACTTGGGCACCCGTCAGGTACCCTTCTTCGGCGTCGTTGCGAGAAGCGCGTCACTCCATATATAGCGTGAGTCGCGGTGGGCGAGCTCCTAATGCAATGGCAGTCGAGAACCTAGTGGAAAGCTACTGCGTTTCTCATGTCTCCTTACTCGATGAAAGCTCTCAGCCCGTGAAGCCGTGCTTCGAGAGTAAATGAACTGAAGTCGAAGAACAAAGCTTTGCATATACTTTCAAGAGTCCTCGAGCATTTTATTTCTTAGCTAAGAGTACCACCTAGATATAAGGAGCATCACTCGCAGAATGCTTTCTCAGAAGACTATAGCTTCTTCTTTTTATATCTATGTAACCTCTCCGCATCTCGACTGCAACCATCAGCATTGCACTACATAGTGTCACTATTTGTCTTGTTCTTTTCCACCACTGTCCTTTCTTGATGCAGCCGCGCGCATAAGCCTACCATAGAGCCGATGTTTTTTTAAAAGAAGCTATTTTATTCAGCTGCTTCTCTCACACGTGCGCAAGAAATGCATTTGTTCAGAAGGCAGCAGACGAACCGCATTTTCTGCAGGAACTGTGTCATTTCTTTGTAGAAACGTGTACATTTGTCGATATTGTGTTTTGTGTGTCTGCAGATTCATTTTTTACCGTGTGAAAGTGTACTGTGGCAAAATTACTGTTGCAAATTTTTGTCATGATGACTGCCGACGGTAACGCGATTAGCATCGAGAAATGGGGCGGCACACCATATTTGTGAAGTTACGTTTATTTAACATCTGTTATTTTAATCTTATTGATATGATATAAGGAGATGTTGACGCACAATTTAAGGCGCTAGTTATTCCTTAGCTCTTGAATGGGTCTTGCCTACAACGTACAGGGTTAAAGATTACATATCAAACAGCCTTCTCATACAAGCAGCGGAACTTGTCAAGCAGCGTTTTCACAGTATCACTATGGCGTAAAAATATATGGTACACACAATATACAAACTAAATGACTCCACAGCACTGTAGAAGGAAGCCGCAAAAATACAAATGATACTGTAACTTAATAACACAGTCTCTTGTCAGCGGGTGGTGCATACATCGGGTAAATGCAAATAATAGTGTCACTTAACAATACAGTCTCTAGTCAGTAGGTAGTGCATATATATTGGAAAGGCATTATCACATGTTGTCAGAACAGAACAGTCAACATAACATATTCTACAAGCACATGCATATGTATAGGGACACAGAAATAAAAGGAACTATAATAGCGTTACTAACCCCAACAGTGCCGCTGTCTTTGAGAAAAGGTTTTAATGTTTTTCGAGCGCTCCTCTGCGAAGCCAGGGCCCAAAAGTTTCTTTAAACTGTAAGGTTTGCGGTTTAATGACATTAGGGTTGATTTAGGTCAGTGTCTTCCTGCGTCTTGCTGTGGGCAGACTAGAAGGAGGTGATATGTACCTTCATCTACAAATGCGCAATCACATTCGGGGGTTTCTGCGCGGCCTATTCTATGTAAGAAACGTTTTTTTTTTGTAGGCCGTACCTAGCCCTAATCGACGAATAAATGTTTCTATATTTCTGTCTAGTGCCAATGAAATAGTGAAATTTGAATTTTAAAAAACGGGTCAATATGATACAAATCAAGGCCTTAAAATTATGATCAAACCACGTATTTCTACGCATTATGACAGAGGTTGCCCTTATAATGCAACGTAAATGATTCTTTGATATTGTGAGTGGAACAACATCATTTTTGAGGTGTGCTTGTCGTGCTCCTTCATCGGCTGCTGTGTTGCCAGGAATGTTAGAAATTCTTGGTATCCACGCGAATGCTATTTCATGCGTCTCTTGGCTTGTCATTGTGTCGTTTTTAAGTATTTCGCATATTACACTATCACTGATTGTTTTTCCTTTTGTGATTCAGAGGGATGTTAGTGCCACCTGTGAATCGCTAAGAATTGCCCATTTTTGCGTCACTCTTATTGAAGTTATAAATTTTAACGCACATCGGATTGCGAATATTCCAGCCGTTGTGGACGAAGTCGCACGAGATAACCTAAATGACTGTTGCTTATTGATGTGTGGTATAACGAATGCCGAAGTTGAAGAGGTTGCTGTACTGGAGCCACTGTACAGACGTGTCTGTATCCTGAATACCTCGTACATATCTGGTAAAGTGCTAGTTATTGAGCAGCTTGAATGAGCACGGCTCTTTTACTGAACATCTCGTCTACAGACAATTCAGCTTTCGGAAGTGTAAGCAGCCATGGAGGATATTTGACATCTGAGTTCCCAAATTGCGTTCTTGGCAATATATGCAGATTTTCTTGAATTTCTTTACGGACATAACTTCTACCTCGTTTCTTTATGTCTAGAGCCGATGGGTGGCTTTTATGCTGTGTTTCAAGACGAAAATAATGTCGGCAAGTTTCTGTAGTTCTCACACGTGGAAACGGTGACTGGCAAGCCTCAACTATTACAAGACATCTAGAAGTCGTTCGTAGAACTCCTTGTCCTGTACTTAAATGTCTTGGAAGTCGCTGTTCTGACATGTGGGAATGTACGTGCAAGATGGACGCGGAATACGCAATTGTTTTGTCGTATGTCTGTACTGTAAACAGTCAGCCTGGGCGATACTAATCCGCCCCATGAAGTGCTTGCAAGTCTGCGAAGTACAGTAAGTATCGCATTGACCCCGTTTTCGAGTACTTTTTATTCGCCGTGCCAGGATAGCTGCATATTAAGTATTATAACATGAAATGTACGCTGTGTGAGAATCATTAGGAGCTGTCATTCCATATTAAGAGTGAAATTTCTTAACTGCCTCCGAGTGAAGGGCACTAAAGCTGTCTTTGCTTGTGATGGAACCCTTCCTCTCTCTCAAAAATTGGTTAATGATATTTGCGCCACTTTGCTATGTCATTTGAAGTAATTGAACATGGACCCAAATGTACAAATGCACACATAATTTGCATACGGTGAGAATCTTAACTGTGATGGCAGTCTTGTTAAATCAGCCATGAGGCAGTTAAAAAGGAAAGGGATGAGCACGCTTTCCTGTGGTACACCCTGTTTGACAACATGTTCAGCTCTCTTTCCTTCCCCCGTCTGAACAAAAATTTTGCGACCTCATAAGTATTCGTATATTCATGTACAATGCTACTTGTGACACTGTAGATGACGCGGTACGTGAAAATGAATAGCAAGTCTAGAGGGGTGGTCGGCACGATTTTTCTCCGCTTCATGTCTTCGTTTTTACTACACAGAGCATTAATAACAAGTATGACCTTCTGAATTCAGCTATTGACACCTGTAAACCTGACGCAATTGTACTAACTGAAAGAGAGATGCACCCACTAATAAAGGAAAGTGCACTATTCCCAGGCCCACTGTGGTAAGTTAGCGGCTATGGGTGCGCTATAAAGAACCCTAGCTGGTTAAAATGAACGTGGAGTCCCCCGCTACGGTGTGCCTTATAATCAGATCGTGGTTCTGGCACGTAAAACCCAAGAATTTAACTTTAGCGAACTATTCTTGGAAAACGTGTCTCTTTTTATTTGTGATCGCACCACGCAGAAAGGCGACGGAGTTCTCATCCAAATGTCCGAAACATTTCCGTCTGAATGGATTCAAGCTTTGGGTCTTTGCTGAAGTTAGAAAACATAAAAAAGTTACGCAGAAACGTGTTTGGTAATGGTCTAATTATGCGTAAGCATTATGCGACTTCATCCTCTCCATGCAGCCCGGCGTCAATAGCAATCTTACGAAACTTGATCCGACCTGTAGAAACGACAGTGCTTCGGGGACACGAACTGCCACCGACGGCGGAGCAAGGTGAGTTGATGACGCAAACTACTGCAGGTGGAGGCCCCATGTTTGCTGATGACGTCCCGATTATTATAAGCCCTTATCCCCCTTTAGCGCCTTATCTAAGCACGTCACACCATTATCAACCGAGATCAACTACACTTCGGCGGCCGCTGTGTCTGGCGCGGCCGCGAGGGCCATATCTTGAAAGCTATCTGCGATGGCGACCGAAAGCGCAGACTGCTGACAGCACCGTGTCCTCTGTGTTATGGCCACTGATTTCCCCTTGGAGAGACGCGCGGGTTCCAATCTTGAAAACGATCTGCGATGGGACTCAGTGCGGCGCGCGCTGACAGCTTCGTGTGCTCTGTGTCCGCGCTCCTGTTGAAGCGATAGGCAGCACGAAGGGGAATTCGCTCACTGCTGCAGGCGCTGTATTGAAAGCGATCATCTTACGGGATATAGACGGACGGGCGGACCGATGGGCGGCTTTTCTCGTTGGTTAAGCATAGAAATGCTTTAATAATTCTCGGAGCTATCGGAATGGTTTTGTCGTGATATTCCACACTATCTTTGTTCCTGCTCGGCGGTTTGAATATCCCTAATCTAACATGGGACTTCGATCCACCCATTATAAATACTTCATCCACACTTGCGAAAGAGTTTGTTGACATGGCTAGTGCTCTTTTTTTTTTCTTTTTACAGCTTGTCAAAGAAGCCACCAGGACATCCCTTTCTGCCGCCAATACCCTAGATCTAATACTCACCGCTTGTCACGATCTGGCTTCCGATACATCTTTGCTGCCGGGTTTGGGCGATCACTGTATCTTAGCGTTGGGAATCAAATTATCAGCGACTAAAGATAGAAACAAAAGAAAGACTATTTGTGACTTCAAACATGCAAACTTCGGCACACTCAACAGAGAATTGTGCGGGTTTTTCAACAAGTTTCTGATCGACTTTGCCAGTCGTAGTGTTGTAAACAACTGGAATTTATTTGTGAACAAAGTTAACGCCTTAATTGATAAATATGTACCCATTGGCTCGATAAATCCTAATAAATTGATGCGAGGATACAACAGCAACATGAAACGCTTATCAAACAAAAGGAAACGCGTCTACAGATTAGCCAAACGTCGTCCTCACGACTATTATTAGAATGCGCATAAACACGCTTCCTGGAGAATATGTACCTGTGCTCTGTTGCCCAAAATAGCGCAGTTTGGAAAGCACTTTCCCATCCATGCTTGCAACCGACACCAAAAAAATCTGGTGCATCATAAAACCAAGACACGATAATGCCTTGTGGATAACGCCGGAGGCTTTATACCCTCTGAGAAGTGCGCATTTGTCCTTAGCGATATTTTTCTTTCTAATTTTTCAGCGGTGACAAGTTTTCCGCCAGTGCTTAAACACTGCGATATTTCCATTTCAATGTGTTCGATTGTTGTAGACATGTGTGGCGTAAAACATTTAATCAATAAATTGAAGCTTCCTTCTTCCCTGAGTTACGATGCGGTCAGCCTGAAGTTTTTAAAAAGCACAAGCGAGTATAGCTCTATTACATTATCCAACATCTTTCAGCAGTCACTTCAAACGGGACTGGAAAACAGGAAGGAGGATTCCGCTTCACGAAACAGGTAGTATGCACTCTGCACCTAATTGCCGTCCTATTTTGCTCACTAGTAAACCATTGAAACTTATTTCTGATCTTATTTTCTGATCTTACTAACTCTCTGGAATCTAATTCCTTGTTCACGCACTCGCAACATGAAGTTTTGCTAAACGTATTCACGCGAAACGACGCTAATATCGTGTTTACACATCAGCGGTAAGTCATTCTTGATCGTTCTTCTCTTGCGCATTGCATACTTCTCAAGTTTTTTCTCAAGCGTCTGATAAATTGTCATCACCTAGTATTGTATAAATGGCATGAGCTTAACCTGGATCCCCAATTACTTAATTGACTTGAGTGTTTCCTGTTCAGTCGTCACTTCGTTTCTGCTAACAGCGTTGACTGTCCCTTTAGTCTGGTCTTCTCGGGCGTGCCACAAGGCTCTGTCCATGAACCGCTACTATTTTTAATAGGTAATAATGACTTGCCTTCTTGTATTACATGTTACATTCGTCTTTTGCTAATGACTGCGTAATATTTCGAGAAGCAACTAACAAGCATAACAAAGCTGCTCTTGAATCTTTCCTTGGCAGTTTTATGCTATCAGTGCAAGGTACAAAAGTTGGTACATGCAATTAAACATAAGAGAGAGAGAGAGAGAGGGCTCTTTATTGGAAAAACAGAGAATTTTGCCGGCGCGTATATAACTGCTGGCATGCTACTCTGTATAGGGATGGGGAATGGGATTAAAAGATTCCAGAAAAGAGTTCGAGAAAAAAAGGATAAAAGTAAATATGAAATGTCCGAGTGGACCTTATACTAATATTTACAGGTGACATGGCGGGTAAACTTAAGCTTTTGTATAGGAAGGATGCAATTTTTAAAGCTTTCCTATTTGACCAATTTCTGTCAGGTAATTGAACAATAAATCCAAAACCCGTCGCTGGTTTGAAGGGCCGGGCATTGGACCTAAGATGCTCGGTAACGTTAACGGTTCGTGGCAAATCATGTCCATTTGGTGCTCAAAAAATTGTCTCTCGTCGCGGTACGCGGGGCATTCTAGTAATATGTGCTCAATTGTCTCTAAGTTGCGACAGTTATCACAGTATGGGTTAGTGGTAAGTCCTATGCTGTACAGATAATTGTTCGTGTATGCCACATTCAGTCGAAGACGATGGTACAATGTCTCTAAGTGTCGAGGAAGTGGTCGTGGAATTTTCGGTCTCATTTCTGGGTCAATGTAACGTAGGAAGTTATCTTGGTGAAGCGGCAGATTCAAGATGCGGTCTTTTTCTTGATAGGCATATTTTTTTGCCATGTTTGAAGCATCGGCTTTTGTAAAATATGTTCTTTTGAACTTGCGGTAATGGAGTCCATTTCTGGCGGCTTCGTCCGCTCTTTCATTTCCCGAAATGCCGGCATGGCCGGGTATCCACTGGAACTTTATGCAATGCCCAGCAATCTTAGCCCTGTGGTGAAGATAAGCAATGTCAAATGCTGCTGGTTGATTATTGCAACGCTTGTGCCTGTTCCAGATACTTTGTAGGGCTCCTTTTGAGTCTGTGAAAATCACCCATGTCCTTGGCGGCTGCTGTCGAAGTACATACACAAGGGCCTCCTTAATGCCATATAGCTCCGCTGAAGTAGATGATGTCGCTCGCTCAAGACGAAACGAGAATCGTTGCCCTGTAGAGGGTACAAAAAGTCCGCATGATGAACGATGTGGAGTTGTAGAGCCATCTGTGAAAATGTGCGTTGCGGCTGCGTATTCTTTGTGCATATATTCTAAAGCTATCTGATAAGTCGCTGCCTGAGGCATTTTCTTTTTCGCACTGATTCCAGGTATATATGGCACGATTTCCAGTGGGGACAGTGTCCATGGTGAAATGTTGCGCGGCATAATTTGTGACGCCTGAGCAGGAATCGAAATAGATATGCTTCCGACGGCCTGCCCAAAGCTAGATGTAGCACGGGTTCTGGAAATATCCTTTAAAAAGTGAGTCTTCGTATGAATGACGTGGCGGAGGTGTATCCGAAGTGTCTCCTGCGAACATAGCACTTCCAGAGGCAGGCATCCAGCTTCTGCTACAGTCCCTGACCGGGACGACCCCTTCGGAAGGCCAAGACATACGCGAAGGCAGTTGTTTCGTGCTGCCTCGAGTTTTCTCTTGCTTGTGGGAGATATTTTGTGCAGGATCGGGAGGTAATATCGTAGTGTTCCGTCGACGTAGGCCTTATGGAGGAGCACCATTGATCTACAGTTGCCGCCCCACTGTGTTCCGGCTAAAAATCGGAATACGTGCGACGCCGAGGAAATCTTCTCACTCAGTTTTTTCACTTGGCGCGACCATGTGAGGTTCCTATCGATCGTCACTCCAAGAAACCTTTGCGTCTTGACGTATGGAAGGGCACGACTACCCAACACTAGTGGGTATTTGTCCATACACCTCCGCGTGAAAGCCATGGCAACGCTTTTGTCGGGGGACAATTTCAGACCCCTTGGATTTAGGTAGGCCGATATATTTGCTAGCGCTCTCTGGAGGCGTTGTTGGGTGGTACTGCGGGAACGCGCCGCACTCCAAATGCAGATGTCGTCCGCATACAGTGTGATTTTGACGCCAGGGGGCAGGTTTCTTTTCAGATGGATGAGGACTAAATTAAATAATACCGGGCTTAACACAGCTCCTTGTGGCACTCCCTTCTCGACGGCATAAAGCGCCGTGGGGCCATCCGGGGTACACATGAAAAGTTGGCGTCCTTGAAGATAGTCTTCAATCCATGCGTAGAGCCGTCCTCCAAGACCAAGGGTTGCCAAAGCGTCAAGTATTGCTTTATGATAGACCGAATCATATGCTGCCTTAATGTCTAAAAATAATGCAGTAGGTATGTTTCCAGAGACCAATTCCTCTTCAATTGATGAGACCAAGGCAATGACATTATCAATTGCGGATCTATTTTGCCGGAAGCCATTCATGTCCTCCGGGTAAACTTTTGCAGTTTCCAAGAACCAATTTAGTCGTTTGTAGATCATTTTTTCGAATAGCTTCCCTACGCAGCTAAGCAGAGATATGGGTCTGAAGGAGGCGTAATTTGTTGGCTGCTTCGCTGGTTTCAATATAGGAATGACTTTCGCAAGCTTCCATTCCGTAGGAACCTCCCCAGTTATCCATGAGGCGTTGTAGTATTCCAGAAGGCGTAGGCGAGATGTGTGGCCTAGATTTGCGAGCGCTGCATAACTCACGCCATCATGGCCAGGTGATGATCGCTTGTTTACGTCGCCGATTGCTGCCGTGAGCTCTTCGATGGTGAATGGTAATTCTAAGTCAGGAAGGGTAGCTCGAGGTGGACTAGGCTGACGACTTGCAATTTGCCGCAAAGGTTGTGCCCCGTTGGAAAGGAGCCTGCAGTACTGCTCTGCCACCTCTTTCAGGGATGCGCGCTCATGTAATGAGAGGGCGATAAAAGGATACAGCTGTTGCGGCTCTTTGCGAATGCCTCTGACGACTCGCCAGATTTTGCTCAGCGGTTGTCGTATGTCCAGTGTCCCACAAAAGTCCCTCCACCTTTTTCGGTCCAGTTTGGTGAGGTAACGTCGTATATGTCTTTGTGTACGTCGACAAGTTCTGAGGTCTTCGATATCCTTCGTACGTAGAGCCTTCCTTTCGGCACGCCTTCGAATGGCACATAACCTTTCAAATTCCTCGTCGTTTGTTGGTACATTACAATGCTTAGTGGCAGAGCGGGTACTTTGTTTGAGGCAATGAGCTATTGTCGGTATTATTTCTGTATTCGTAGTTGAGGCTGTGATTCCTTTGTCTACGGCTGCTGTGTAGGCTTCCCAGTCTACCGACTTCAGTTTCACTTTTCTGGGCGACGTCCGAAAATGGAGGGCAGAGATTAGGATCGGGTAGTGATCACTACCTCGAGTCTCGAAATCTGTACACCATCCGAACATAGGGGCCACTTGACTTGATACGAATGTGACGTCAATGCAGCTAACAGTCGTCGGATTTTTAAGGTATGTTATGCTGCCATCGTTCAAGGGCTCTATATTGTATTTTGCAAAAAGCTTCGCCAGCTTGGCACCCCGAGCACATGTATGTGAACTGCCCCAGATCTCGTTATGTGCGTTGAAATCGCCACAAATAATATGTGGAGACTGAGTGTTTGTCAACAAGGTTTCCAATCTTGTCACGTCGAAAGGTGATCCTGGTTCCAAGTAGACGCCGATCAGGGTAAACACTTTAGATGCAATCACTGTGGTTGCGCAAATATATTCGTTCTTGTCATGTGGTGCTACGTCAATCCCAGAGGCAGGTATGTCGTTGCGAAATCCAACGAGAAGTCGGCTAATTCCATTTTGTCGCCTTGAATGATGAAAATAATACCCCTTTATCCTAAAGTGCTCGTCGACGCGAGACTCGGAAATGACTAAAAAAGGGAATCGGTACACTCGCGTAAGATGCTTAAAGTCTGCTAACTTAGAGCGCAACCCGCGAGCGTTCCACTGGAATATAGTACATGTGCGGAAGTGTTTGTTGGTGGACACCGCTTGTGAGACGATTGTTGGCGAAGCCATCGTTGCTACTGCGAAGAATCACGGCTTTGCGCCGTGAAAGATGACGGCCTTAGCGGTTCCAAAGCCAGGACGGCCTCTATTTCAGGGATGCTCTTAAACGATGGGCTGGCACGCAGAATAGCCTTGATTGCGGCGAACATCATGGGAATCAGCATACTTGGTATCTCATTTGCAGTGCTACCATCTAACAACTTTTCTTGGTTCTTCCTGTTCTTCTGCTGCGACCTTGAGGACACTTGTTGCTGTCGTGGGCTTGAGGTTATATCACTTGAGGGCTTTGATGGATTCGTTGCAGTTGAAGGCCTTTGCTGGTTTTCTTTCGCGACTGAGGCGTAGGACTTTTTCAAAACCGTGTCGCTGCGCTGCACCGTGTCGTGTTGCGTTTGGTTTGTAGATGTATACATCACATCCGGATTCGGTGGTGGTTCTCGTCGTTTCCGCACTTTTCCTTGGATTTGCTCCATCGTCCGTGCAAGAGTGGCTGATTTCTTCTTAGGACACCCTCCGTATGACGCAGCATGCTCAGCTCCACAGTTTGCACACCGAGGCTGGGAACGTGACGTACACTCCTTATGCGTATGTGGACCAGCGCATATCTTGCAGCGGATGGGGCCTTTACAATATTTCGCTATATGTCCATGCCTTTGACATCTGAAACATTGAGTAGCAGACCCCATGTATTCCGTCACAGGATAACTGCAGAATCCAAGCGACACTCGGTTTGGTAAAGGGGCGTCCTTAGAGAATTCCAGGATGACCGAGCGTCTTCGGGTTTCCGTTACTACGCCATCTTCGTTAGGGACGTAGAAAACTTGCCTTTTAGCAGATATGACTCCTTGTTCGCTCAAATACTCCTTGAGGTCGTCATCTGAGTACTCAACAGGAACGTCCTGTATCCTCCCGTACGTGGCAGAGTAGGAGTATGGAACTCGAGCTTCTACAGGAATACCCGATAGATCTGTCACTGTGAGGAGACGATTGGCTGCAGGAAGTGTAGATACTGTCACCATGAGGCTGCCATCCTTGTTGAGACGGTGGCTGAGTATCTTTTCTTGGGCTGTTGTCACGACCGCAGAAGCCAGAAGATTTGGGTTTACTTTCCATAAGCTGCTGTCAGGCTGAGTTGGCTTGAATATAACAGGAACACCTGCGGCTCTTTTCTTTTTGTAAGAGACAACAGTGAAGGCTGTCTGGTCCATCTCTTCGTTGTCTCCTGTAGATTGCCTTGCGTCGATGTCATCTTCACGTAGCCTTTTCCTTGCTTGCTCATCTTCTCTGTGGTCTACAGGAGCAACGTGCTGACCTGATTGCTGATTGCTTGCGACGGATGCCATCAGAGCATCACGAAGGTTGGCCGACGGCGGAGGCTCGCCGCGCTGCTTCGGTCCGGTGCGCTTCGGGAGCCGCTTGCTGTGCTTCTCTCGCAGGACGGTGACCCCCAGGCCGGCGTTCGGTGAAAGAGAGGCACAAAGAGTAAAAAGGCGCTCTACACTTGCTAAAAAAGACTTAAAATTACAGACGGGCGTTCGGAAGCGAGCCTATCGCTCGTCGTCTTCTTCGTCCACCCTTAAACATAAGGAAATGCAAGTATCCAGACATAACAACAACTTACCAGCCTATTACATAGATAATATCCCACTCGATCGTATTTCATCTTATAGATACTTCAGTGTTCACGTATCCCTGACCTTACACACTTTGCACACGTTATAAGCAAGGTTAAGGGGTTGTTGGGTTAGCTCCTACACGATTTCTCACGTGTGCCGCTAATACTCCATCAAACGCTTATCCGGCCTAAACTCGAACACGCCGCCTGAATTTGGGATCCTAGTCAGAACGACTTAATTTATTCAGTATAAACCTCTCAGAGCAATTCCCAATGATTCATATTCTACAGCTATAACATGACCGCCAGCATAATCACAATTAAGTCTAACGTATAAAGTTAGGTTATCTCTTGGCATCCGGGCGCAAACACTTGCGCATCTCTATTTTTCATAAGATACATCATCATCCCACTTCTTTCAGCACCACATTACGTATCATCGTGGCTTCATCACTAACACAAAGTTGGTATTCTACCGTGTAGATCCTACTCCTTCTTACACTCATTCATCCCACAGGCATATGATGAGTGCAATCACCTTCCGGTAACTTTTGCTTGCATAAGTGATACCAACCGCTTAAAAAAACAACCTTACTCGACATTTCATTCTTAGTATTCCTGTTTTCCGGATGTTCATAAATATTGTTTGAATTCTCTTCTGAGCGTCGATCGTGCACTTTGATTATTTATTTCATTTATCCATCTTGGTTTACTTAATCTATGTATCTTGCATTACGCAGTTTCAATAGTCAGAAATGATATTTATCTACTCTGGTTTGTGGCCCTATACAAGTATATTTTGGTTGTTTGCTGACGCTGGTGTGCATAATTTATGTTCAACTAATTTCCCTCTCCACTCTGGAATGCCCATTGGCCCTGAGTGTATAGTGAATAAATGAATGAATGAATGAATGAATGAATGAATGAATAAATAAATAAATAAATAAATAAATAAATAAAAAGCACCTAAACATCTAAACGCCGCTACTAAGACCTCAAGCTTCCTGTAAATCTAGAACTAAGCCTAAAGATGCACAATTTGTATTTCATAATGCAGCATAAGAAAGTTACTATGTCTGTATTTTGCGTATTTGGTATACTCTAATAGATCTTATAACCTAAAGCTGCCGCGTTTCTCTTTGCTCCTTCGACTTACCCGACACTCAAGCCAAATTAGAGCGAATGGCATAACAGCAAAGTGAAGTGAGCTCAAAGCCCCCAAGTAACTAGAAGCCTAAAAAACATACCATGCACTCACTTTGATGCACACAATTCGAAAGCGTTTCCACCATTTTCTCAACCCGCCTCTCCGCACTTATATACCTATATAAAAGCAGATCACAAATCTAATAACGGAATAGCGAATAAACTGACTGCTTAAAAAAATTGTGGGGTTATACGTGCCAAAACCACGATCTGATTATGAGGCACGCCGTAGCGGGAGACTCCGGAAATTTAAAGACCTGGGGTTCTGTAACGTGCGCCTAAATCTATATATGCGGGTGTTTTCGCATTTCGCCCCCATCGAAATTCGACCGCCGTAGCCGGGATTCGATCCCGCGACTTCGTGCTTAGCAGCCCAACACCTAGACACTAAGGAACCACGGCGAGTACACGGTCTACGGTCTGACGGTCTGTCTTAGTCGCGACTGCGCTCGAAGCTGACAGTATAGCAGATTAAGAAAATAAAAAAAATGAAGAGGAACGCTCAAAGCTCAGTAAGAGATGACTGAGGCAAGGCGGTAAGTAAATAAGAATTGAATTCTTCGCATATTCTTTCCCGGATGCAGCAGCTTTCAACCTTGGGTTGTGCATCGCCACGTTTCGCCCAAAGTGACAAACTACCGCAGCGTCACTCCTCTCCCACGCGCGTAATAGTTTGTTTACCGTTGTCGTGCCGCGTTCATCGTGCCGAGATCCCGCTTTGACCTGAGCTCTGAGAACACGGTCGCCAGAGCAGCAGCAAGGTACGCTTCGCTCTGCAGGCCATACAGCTTTCGTATGCTTGTGCTCGCGTCCGTTCTTGTGTGTGCCGGTGTGCCCTCTGCGTGCACGTGAAGCGGTGGTGACACAAATGAGAAAACGCGTGCGCTGCCGAAATTAGTTTTCGTCTCTGCGCAAGCTGAAGAGGCGGAGGAAAAAAAAAACGTGAAACCGGAGCCTTAAATTGCCAGATCCGAGAATCGGAAATGAGCCTGAAGCGCGACAAAGCACTGAAGCAAACATTTGCTCTGTTCTTTCCGCGCTGGTCGAATTCAATTAGCCGAGGAAAGGCACGAACATACCTTTGCACCCCCGCTCGTTAGCACTTTCATTTCGTTTTACTTATCTGTTGTATATCCTCCTCAGGAAGTAAAATGACACGCGCGCTGATTTCCAGTTCTGGCGCTTTAGCGCTGCAATGAGCGTTATTCTTATTTTATGAAAGCAACACTTTTATTTTGGGGCATTAGGCGCATTCTTTCAGTATCCACTGATATATTCACCCAAGTTTGAATGCCTGCTGGATACGGTATTTACTATTCTACAATTACGAGATCATATAGTCAACGTGTAATACAGTTGAGCAGTTGATCGTAAAAGAGCAAAAAAAAATATTTTTTTCTTTCAGAAACACAGAAATCTGTGTAGGAGCTAACATTCCGGGACCTGACACTATCCGCTAATGTAGAATGAAGGAGACGGAAAGGAGCAACAAGTGATGGTAACACGCATTAACAACAGTATGCATAGCGTACAGACGGCCATATTCACATCATGCGGTCCAGCAAGCTCACGCGATTAGTCGAGAATTCACCCATAATCGCCAATTGTCGTTTCCGTGAATTTCGTTCGCAGTACTGGAGCAGCACTGCTGAGTAGATTCGTATACTAGCAGTTAAAACAGGGTAAAAAAGCTTCAGGATATTCTATTAGGTGTTCAATTAGGGGGTAAGAAAATGCAAGATGGAACAGTTTCTAACTCCGATACATACAAATTGAGCATCGCGAACCCCACATTGACCACAACAACGCTCCGCTTGACTACTTTCAAGCCAATGCTTATAAAACAATAACAATGGTGAGGCGATTCCTTCCTCTTCTGGGATAGAAGTTACTATACGAAATACCCTCAATGCACTCAACTTCGAGCGCAACTCCGGCGATTCTGCTTGAACTCCCCCAACAATATATATCGAACGATAGAAACATAATAATTGTGCAACGACGACAGTTTGATAAGAGCGCCAGGAAAGAAACGTTATCGACGTCACAGTGACATCGACGGAGACAGCAAGAAAACTACAAAGACGATGGCGGTGTATGAAGACCACGCAATGAGGATGACACGACGAGACACTTCATTCACTGATAGCACGCATAGACAGTGAAGAGATGCATCTGCGAGAGGAGCCCTTAGAATGAGCGCTGTAATAAATTCCACGCAGTAAACGACTGCTGGTGCTCCCAGGCGCATTGGCTGCTCCTTCCTCAAAAAAAAAAAAAAAAAAAAACATGCAGAGGCTGTGCCACTCTTGAAGTCTGCATCACGCACGTCGCACAGACTCCCACGAAAGAGGGGCTTCGTGACAGCTAAGTGGTTGGCACTTTGGGCTTACGGCTGCACTCAGCCGCAGTGGCTAGATTTAGAATGCTTTCGTATTTGTGGGCCATGTAATGAAGTTTAGGCTTAAAATATGTTGAGAGTGAAGGCGATTACAAAATGGCGACGACGCCGGCGCATGTAAAGATGTAAAGGAACGCTAGAAAGCACGGACGCGCGCTCAGTGCAAAGCAAAGCTCTCAAGGCTGTCGCAGTGGATTAGTAACCTCTCGTCTTACGCAGTGCAACGGCTTTCTTTTTATACTTTCGTTTTTTTTTTGCATACTTCGTGCAGCAGCCCCACAAAGAGTAAGAGCATGTCGGCAGGGCACGCGAATTGTATGCGACCAAAATAAGACAGAGATTATAGGATGGAATATGTAGGCTTGCCTTGAATAACAAAAGTCGAGCAAGCAATGTCGCTGAAGCAAACATTTTCACAAAGGCACGTGTATTCATAAGATGTCATTTCCCAAGTGATTTACCCTATTTTTTTTACCCGTCTTCTCTGTCGACTGGAGCCAGTTGCAGCGTGAAGAAGATTCTAATATTTTATGCGACAAATCCTTGCGCAAGCTAAGAGTTGTATGAATGCGCTGTCTCACTTGAACAATCGCAAAGTGAGGAAAAGGAAGGAAGCCTTGGATTACACGTGGCCTGCATACGCGAATCAAGGCACGAAATACATTACCCCCGGTTTGTAAAGTCTAAAGACTTGAAAGTTCTAAAAGAGTATAAAAAAGTTAGAAATCAACTAGGTGTAGATATAAAAAAGTTCCGAATTCACTACTACGCTAATCAATTTTCAGATATCGCCGTTGACCCTCAAGAAACGTGGCGTACAGTCAAAGATCTTCTGCAGAAATAAAAAGAATGTACCTAGAGAAATTACAATTAGAGGAACGGTTCTGAGTGGTAAAGCTCTTGCACATAAGTTCAACAGACATATTTTGGCATTTGGAGATTTTCTTGCAGGAACGCCCAGTAATATTGGAAAATACATGGAATATAATCGTAAGCACAGCCTTTTCTTATATCCAGCTTGTCCTGCAGAGATGAATGATATGATATTAGGTCTAAAAAAAACTGTTCTTGTAGTTATGATGGCATTAAGGTAGCACCAATTAAAGCAATTGCTGACTACTTCTAATCTACTAATCAACTTTGTAATATTAGAAATCTAATCGTGACAACAGGTATTTTCCTCGAAAAATTGAAAATGGCAAGATTTGCTGTTTCGTTTAAAGGTGGTGCTACAAATATCATTACTAACTTTAGAGCTATATCAGTTCTACCGTTGTTTTCTAAAACAGTAGAGAAAGCGATTAATACACGGATTACTACCTATCTTAACAAACACTAGTTAATTTCTCCCAGCCAGTACAGATTTCAGAGGAAGAAATCGACTGAATGTGCCTTGCTCAGTATTAAGGATAAGCTTACTAACAACATAACAACATAAAAAATCATTGGCACGCATTAGGTGTTTTTTGCAGACTTCAGCAAAACGTTTGTTTCGATTAAACATGATATACTTCTTAGCAAACTACCGCATTATGGAATACAAGACACTTCACTTTCCGGTCGTTTTAAATATGTTGGTATTAATAATGCCACGTCTAATTCTGAGCTAATAAAATTTTGGGTTCCTCAGGTGTCAATCTTAGGACCTACTCAGTTTCTTTTGTACATCAATAACACGGTATCTGTCCGACAAAACTCTCCTGTTATCCTTTACGCTGACGAGACAAGTGTATTTTTTTTTCTGGTGACAATTTAGGCTCCTTAATTCCGCGTGTAAACATATGGCTTAAGAATCCATCTGTCCTGCTTGTTACAAATGAACTCTCATTAAATGTTGACACAACTAAGTACATTGTTTTTACCACTGGTAACAGACCTGTTCACATTAATAATGATGTGACATTCGAGTCGCGACCGGTAGAAAAGGTAACACAAAATAAATTTTTTGATGTTCAGTTTCATGAAAACCTTCGTTTGTCTTGTCATGTTCAGTATATTAAACATAATATTGCACAGTGTATTGGTGTGCTTAATAAGTTTCGCTTACTGTTGCCTCGTTATTTACGACGTGAGTTGTATTTTAATACTGTTGCCTCACGACGACACTACTGCCTGCTTGTCTGGGGCACCACTACTAGGTCTAACATGGAAAGCCTCCATCGATTACATAAAGAAAGTGTGCGCTTTATTGAAAACCAACCACAACGCGAATCAACATCACTATACTTTAGGCAGAATCGACACTTGGACATTGTATCATTATGTAAACTGCGATTGTCAGAGTTTGCATTTGCAGATTTCAAAATTGATCCACAACTCTTATTTTTGAGGTATACCAAAGATGAATCCCATTACGAATTTAGGAGAACCAATTTCATCAATTTTAAATGTATGACGAACTTCGGAACGCAGCTATTAGGTTGGCAAATTCCTAATCTGTTAAACCTTTATCCTGATCTGATTCATACAATGGAAACCTGTTCCGTTTTGCCTGCTTTCCAAAAAACAGGCAAAGATTCTTTTCTTGAATCGTGTATAAGCAAGTCAGAATTTCTTCCTTTGTTTCTTTATTTTTTTTCAAGTGAACATGTTTGTCAAGTGAACATGCTTGTGGTTACTATCAATTTTTCATTAGATTGATTTGTATGTATGGTGTAGTTTTCATATGTATATTGCTGTATGAAAATTGTTGTAGTCTTCCTATAAGAAATAGTTTCTATTTCATTGTTCATTATGTCGAAACTGTGCCTGCATGAATTCAGGGTGTCTAGAGCCTAGTCAGGTGACCACGTGTGTCACCTTTAGCCCTCTTCACTTGGAAATTGTATGTTGTCTAAATTTCAATAAAGTCAGAGTCAAAGTTATGTTAAAATTAGTTATAAGTTAGGTTACGAAACTACTGAACAGCAAAGCAACTGTTTGAGTGAAATAAACAAATGATATGTAGAACCGCGGATCATGCGGGAGCGTGTGAAGCGAAGCCTAAATAAAGCATCTAATTAAGTGTTTAAGTGTTCACAACGAGCTGCGATGGCTACAATTTCGTTTACTTCCGCAGCATGCAACGCTCAATCTCGTGGAATGTCTATGTTTATCTACCGCCAATGTCCTAACTTTATTGCCCTGCAAATTATGTGTTTACGCACTGCATCGTTCGCAGACAATGCGTAATGCGAACTCCAAATCATGTGGATGCACAGTGCAAGACGTATACGTTGCGATGCTACAATGACGGATGTAACTTATGGTGCTTGTTGAGGAAATAATTGTCACGACGGGTTTATGCGCAGAAAAGTAGGTCACGTATAAAGCAATATTTAGCAATTCTGTACCGCTTTTGTCGCAATAGCACATACCATCTGCCGGATTGGCCATAAATGGGCACAACTCCTGTGGAACGTACCGAATAGCTAAGCATTAAGGTAAATCAAGTAACCCGGAAAATAAGTCACCGATACCTTGACAGATTATATGCACTATAACGTAAACCTTTTCAAAACTATTCCTATTCTGCAATCAGTGTTTCATGATTGGTCAAACATTTTTCGAGATACCCCCACTTTGCCCGTCTGACACGAGACCTCAAGAAAACCGCGAAGACCCAATCTTATATGACGTGTACCAACTTATGCATTATTAGACGAAAAGATTGCTTACCGTTCGCCCTCCGCAATTCGTCAAAAGTTTTAGGGCTGGGCCCACTTCATTTGTCCATCACACGACGTAAAAAACCGCAGAAGCTCACCATGAGATAGGAATGTCCACGCAATAAAGGTACATTAATATGCTGACCTGAATGTCTTTCGGAGTAGCTGGACACTGCCCCGTTCCGAAAGAAACAGAAGATGGCTACTCGGGGCGGCTGGGGAGAATGGAAGTATTTGCTCATTACCTTCTGAGCCCTTTCGGCAAGCATATTGAATTACTCTGCGAACGCTTATGCACTGAGGATGCGTTTTAGCCGCATTCTTAACCTTTCGCAGTATGTCATAGCAATTTTTGAGCACTCACGACAGTCTACGCAGGTGCAAGCGGCAGAATCGCAGACGGCGGCACTACCCTCCTCTTCCGGTTAGCTACTTTCATTGCTCTAGCTCGGTTCCTCTAAAAGCGCCTCCACCTCTTCGTGGGCTACGGCGGCCGCATTTCGATGGGGGCGAAATGCAAAAACACCCGTGTACTTAGATTTAGGTGCACGTTAAAGAACCCCAGGTGGTCGAAATTTACGGAGTCCTCCACTACGGTGTGCCTCATAATCAGAAAGTGGTTTTGGCACGTAAAACCCCACAATTCAATTCAATTCAACCTCTTCGCGCTCCCTGCGCCTTGCCAGCAAATTAGATCGCAAAAAGTGGTCAAAGTAGGCAATGATAATCGCTTTGGAAACAAATAAAACTGGCCTCTTATAAACACGGAGAGAGTTTGATTGGGTTGCACGTAAAATGCTGCGAGTCACGCCTACCTCCCCCCCCCTCCCCCCGGTCAATGCTTGCTTCAGTGGTGACGTAAATGTGACGCCGGGAGATTAGACTCAAAACAGACTGGAATACTTTTAGGACCCGCTGTGGTTTCGACACATGCGTGTGCCGAGATTGTATGTATATGTTTTACGTAGGAATCGTAGTGCAACATTCAGTTGGATTGAGCAAAAACGAGCACACACCCAGTGGCGCATAATGGGTGGCTAAATCATTGCAAGTAGATAAAATCAAACAATGCGTTGAATATATTCCGCCATTGCATTAACAGACAGACGCGCTTGCGAGGTGCCTGTGAGCATACAATCCATGTCCAGGCTTTGCGTAGCAAGTCGGTTTCTTTTTCTTCTTGTGATACAGAACTGATGTTAACGCACTTCGTCAGCATACGAGGCTTGCGTAAATCATTTTATGGGTGCTTTGATATAATCTTTGTATATACGTGCAGCCACAAATATATCGGCGAGCATACCGACCTAATCCAGCAGGCATGCGTGAAAAGAGCTACGGCACGAAAGACCGGCAAACAGTAGAGTTTTCCTGGCGAATCCTCGAATGCAGAGTAGCGGTCACGCCACATCCAATTTGTTTGGAGACGTTGTTTATTTGTATTCTAAGCCGCAACGTATAGGCGCGGTTCCCTGTATTTGACTCGGCGGCAGCCAAACAAAGGCACGGGACTCTCGGAAGTGCGCCTCGAGTATTGTTTGTCCCCGCTCCGGTGTCAGAACCGCAAGCACTGCGGTATTGTTCACTGCGGTATTCAGCACAGGGTTTGGGCGAAAGTGTTCGTGAGCAGGGTGAAACGCCCTCCGTGCGCAGTGTGATACGCCGAAGGAACGCGAATATCTTTTACGCCACAGGCAGAACAAACCGCGGAGGCATAGCTAATTTGTTCTGCGTTGCCCCTAATGGCACTCGCGCGAATAATTAGGCGCGTAAGCGGTGTGCCCCTACTCCTATACCGAAGGCATTTAACGGCCATGTATTTTTCCCGCTCTACTAGCGTGGTCTGAGAAGTTAATCGATATTGCGAGCATTTGGCGGCTCTCAGTTGTTTGCCAAGAATGGTAATGCATATCAGACTCTTTAAATCGCCCTATGCGCTTCCCCATGTCGCTGAAAAAGGAACAATACTTTGGTGAACAGTGACGAGTGACCACGAGTGAAGAAAGGAACGAACATAGGTTTTTGATTCCTAGCGTAACCACGATATGGTTTACTTTTTCAAATGAAAAAAAAGTAGAGATCCCTTGCTGTCCATAAATTATCGTTGCGAACTTTTCACTACATTATGTATTGGCTGAATGAAGATAATTAAAATGTCATTTTTTTATTTCTTGCATCGCGATATCGCACATTCGAAGGAATTTTTGGAACACCTAAACAAAGTAAAATTATAGGCCTAATGATTTAAACTGTGATTTGGTACTCGAAATTCGCTAATATTACAGCCTAATACTAAAGATGCTGGTATACGTGTGTTTTTCTGTAGATATTCCGCTGTTTAGAATAGGCATATAACGGGAAGCCTTGTAGAAGCAATGTAGTTACTTCGCTTAAGCATCCATTCCGAAGTTAGCAAAGTGGGACATTAGGCAAAGCTTCTTGTTTGGCCTATTCTTATGTTCCTGCCTCACCAGGTGATGCTGAGCTTACATTGTCTTGATACTTCTATTTACCAGATCCAAGACTTTTCAGAAAGGGTTTGGACAAGGGCTGATGTTATCTTCGCATCCAGCATATACAAGCGATGTGAATAGCAGGCATCGTCAAGGCATATTGATTTTCAAAGACGGTTTCTTTCATCTCTTTCTCTCTCTCTCTATTACATATATATATATATATATATATATATATATATATATATATATATATATATATACATATATGTATTTGCGAGTGGCACGGGCATCATGTGGCATTCTTGCTTCTTGCGCAGCAATTCCGGCTCCCCGCCTGAGAGCCGCGCGGACGAAATTTCAATTAGGAAAAAATTGCAAAAATAATAAAGTAGAAAATTCATTGGTTTGACTACAGATATGATATCAGAGCATAAATTTTGTTACAAGTTGAATTACTGAACTGTATTGAATTATTAGGCTTAATTAGAGCTCACTGAGACGACCGGAGACAACATTGAATATAAATCAGAAAAAAATATCAAATACCACAGTACAAAATTCGTGGGTTTTACTATAGATGTGATATCACAGCATAAGGTTAGGTACAAGTTAAGCTACTGATGTGTCTGGAATAATTAGAATTAGGAATAACTGAGACGGCAAGGGACAAAATTCCCCAATATAGATCATAAAAAAATAAAAAAGGACAGTACTAGATTCATGGGTTTCATTATATATATAAGATCAGAGCATAGGTTTATCTACAAATTGAATAACTGAAGTGTTTGGAATAATATAAAATTAATTAGAAATCATTGATTACGACACATCAATGCACCGAATCGTAGATTTTAGAGACCGTATACGTGAGCACGACTTTGGTGAAATTTCTGGAAACCCGAAAGTAGAAAGCCGAAGTAATTACGTCACTAATGACGTCACGCAAAGAAGCTGGCATAATATGTAGCCTGCTAATTATTGAAGAAGGGTTGCCTGCGAGTTCAGTTGGTGCGTTGCGTTCCCCTACAGTTAACCTATATGTGACTAACCTTCGGTAGTTTGTTCGTCGTCCGGCAACAGAAACAGACTTAGCGATTTCCAACAAACCCATCCACAATGGCTTTCATTGTATGCTTTGTGTGTGATCATGCACGGGTGCAGGGCCTCGGTGCAGATGTCAAAATGCGGAACAGTTTAGAACGCTCGCCGTGAAAAATAGCGGGACGTCAAGGTAACCGCAGTATATAAGCAGGAGAGGTATCGGCGCTAAAAAGAGGTGCGTTATCGATGTGGCGGATACGTATAGTTCGTACACCCGAAGAACAGCATGCGTACTGGGAGCGCCGGAGGGAACAGCAGCGAGAATGTAAACGGCGCCGGTGCGAAACTACTCCTGACGAAGAACGTTCTCCGCGATGCTGACAAGATTAGGGTCGCCTGCCATTTCTTTAATTATCGAGTTATGGCGGAAGCATTTAAGCTTCACTTGAAGCAGCAATTCTGTCAGACACCTTAGAGGAGAGTACATAAGGTTCAACATGCACATGCACACACGCTCGCACACACGCATGCGCGCGCACACACAACACACACACCACATGGACCAGTTGCGGGGGCCGCATCACGGCGCCACAATTGCTATGGTGCTGTAGACTACCATCATTGTGCCCTGTAGTAGTAGTAAAAGTAATAAAAAATGGGGGGGGGGGTGCACGATACGCGTGAACACAACGTATCTTACGCAGAACGACGGATCCCATTATGCCGCAGCACACGAATGAAACTCGGGTGTTCATATTTAAACAAATTGCACGTGTTCTCATATTTGTAACGTGAAAAAAATTGTTTGGCAGAACCGCGCAAACCATATGTGACACCTAATATTATCGTTCTTTAGCGACATGCATGCACGGTCGGCAGGCTCTCTTCATTTGCTTGTCTGCACAGTCAAAAATTTATTGAGTTCTTCGGTTTTACGTGCCAAAAGCACGATGCGAATATAAGTGAAGCTTGAAGCTGGCAAACCATCAAAACATCGCAACGTACACAAGCAAGAAGACGCTGTGACGAGGCTGAAAGAAACAACGGAACCTTTAATTCTGTGAATAACAAGTGCCTACCATCCGGTATTCCTCCCATGCACGCGCGAAAAGCATCACGTAACCAGTGTGAGGAACCTAACCTGGAAACGAATTTCCTTATATGCTATACCAGGCAGGAAAACGTAATTCCTTGTCACTGACCCTTCAGGATGTCGGGTTCAACTCCATGTTTCCCTGCGTAATGATATGAAAAAAGCCTCCTGAATTTCCTCCGCATCTCTTTGCCTTGATCTTCCCGCCGTCCAACACCCTGGTACATTAAAACATCCGCGTGCACCAGCACTGCCTGAGATGCCTCGGCAAATGCGCACTGTCGGTTGGCGAAACGAATGCTGGAAAGGGCTGAGGCACGCCGTTCTGGGGGAGACTCCGGATTAAATTTGAGAGCCAGGGTTTCTCTAACATGCACCTCAGCCTATGTTGCGCGCGCGCGCGTGTGTGCGTGTGTGTGCGCGCGTGTGCGCGTGTGCGTATGTGTGTGTACACACGCAGCAGCAGCGGCACCGGATCCGCAGCGGCACGGGATCAATGTCTCTACATCGAGCTCACCAGGACGACGCCATAGCCACTGGGTTGCCGCGGTGCGTCCGCAGAGAAAAATAGTGAGCATTCAAATGGCGTGTTCGGGAAACGCCCATTGTGCACAGACGTTAGGTTCCCGTTCACGTATCTTGAAGCGTCGGTATAGCACGGCAAAATGCACATTTTTTTTTCCGTTCCTCTTTCGTCTTCTACTGAGTCAATGTTATTCCGAACGCAGAAAGGATCGCTTTGTTTAGACCGTCTGTCTGTAGAAGTGCAACGTGAAAATTTCGGGTGTTTTATATTACAGCTCAGAAATCGCCACACAAACAGCATCTTGCCTTACTCAAGATCGCGAAACATAGAATGATGCTTTCAGAATAATAAAAGGAACGGAGAATAAGCAAAGAAGTATACATTAGATTTGTGTGATGACCTCAATGGTCCGAAATGAGGAAGAAATAGCGCTTAGAATATTTAAGGAATGTGAAAGGGTAAATATTAATACTCTACAGAAATAAGGATTAAAAATCCACGGCCCTCACAAGCTCCTCCTGCATCTTTATTTGTCATGGTGCACATTTTTTGGGAACCACTTGCTGACACATGCATTTGATGGAGATGGAGATTTGATGAGTTTTGATGGAGTTTCAAATAAGGTGCTGTGGGATCTATGATAAGCGGTTTCAGTGCTTCCTAGCTCCTAGAGGTCTTAACAGCTTAGATTAGTGATTGACAAAAAGTTATAGGGGGACCTTGTGCCACACTTACTGCCCTACTTTGAAGGGCCTGTTAATTTACTTGATGATCACCCCCTAATTGATATGGTCAAGGATGTCAGTTTGGTTAGCTTATGCATTGAAGGCAGAGAGTTAGAATCTATATGAGCCTGTTCAATATTTGTCAAGTTCATCACTATATACCTGCCTTCTGATGCGTTCGCATTAGAAGACTCGTGTATACAAAATTAATCATAAAGAAATTTGACACCATCATGCTATCGGAATTCACCCCAGCAGCCGAACAAAAAATTTAGCTGACCGCCAACGCAGAGTTAGCAAAGCAAGGCGTGAGAAACGAAAATATTGGATTAATAGTTAAAATAAACCTCGTAAGAATGTTGCATATTCGACTTAAATGTAGACCAGGCAAGTTTCATTTTTGAATTGTTATTAATTACGTTCCGAAGAAAATTCGACATAGGTTGCATTGCTGGTGCTTGTTGATTTGCATTTTATATCAGTCATGCTGGCCTCGTAAAAACTGTTGCGCAACCTTTGTGAACAACGTCGCTGTAAAAGGCAACGCAAACAACATCGTTTAAACAAATTGAATGCGGCATTGCAGCTACAAAATATTTAGTTATATCAAACTTTCAGTTGGGGATTCTACTTGCTAAAATCTTGCGATCGGCTCTTGATGGTATACATACGCGCTGGTTCAGCTTTGGCGTTGGTTTCCTGCCACAGCATATAAACTGCATTTTTTCAAGTGGAAATTATATTTCTCTCGCTTTGTGGCCCGTTTTCACGGCTGATGGTTGGTCGGCCTTCCACCTCCGGCGAAAGAACCTCATGCTAAGGACGCCATGCTCGATCGCGCCCGAGCCCTTTTATGCGGGGTCCCGTAGCGTGAGAGCTTCGGAGCGTCTGAAGATTCGCATGCCATTGTGAATTGGTTGGGCAGCGCATCTGGCAGTCCTCACAGCCTACCGCGTCTCTCCCCTGTGGTTGTTGCGGGAGATATGATGGCAGTTGCCACAGTAGATGAAGCACATTTGATGAATCAGCCTTACTTTATACCTACCTACACTTTACCGCTGTACATGTGCTAATGGCTTTGTTCTTTGTCGAATTACGCAGCAAAAGAACAACCACTACATAGACATCCTCACTGTAGCAGATACATATATGCATTTACATACGCCTTCCATCATTCTTTTAATACAGTGAAAACAGTTGCCAAGAAACCTTTGGCAACCCCCTTAAATTGGAAATCATTGACGAAGGTTTCGGCGCAATTTGTTTATTAAGCTCTATACCAAAACCGTTAAGGGCTATAACGCAATAGCTGGCCAAGATTGCACAAAAGGCACGCATATGTTAACCATTACCACCTATATGTTTTAAGCATAGTACAACATTTTTAAAAGATCAATGCTGGTCATTTTAAGTTCAGAAAACTTAAAAATCCAGCAGATCCCACGCCCTATGGGAATCAGTGTTATGGGAAACAGTGTGCGGGGAGCGCAGCAAGTTATCGAAACGACCATGAGTGCAGCAGAAAGACGTAGGCGACTGTTTCAGGACGCACATGACACGCATATCATGACAGTCATGTCATGACCTATCATGTAAGTTCGCCACATAATCTTGTCATACTATGCCAATTCTGGTGCATACCAAGTTAACAAAACGACTATGAAAGCACCAAAAAAAATTATGGGGTTTAACGTGCCAAAACCACTTTCTGATTATGAGGCACGCAGTAGGGGAGGACTCCGGAAATTTAGACCACCTGGGGTTCTTTAACGTGCACCTTAATCTAAATAAACGGGTGTTTTCGCATTTCGCCCCCATCGAAATGCGGCCGCCGGGGCCGGGAGTCGATCCCGCGACCTCGTGCTCAGCAGCCCAACCCCATAGCCACTGAGGAACCACGGCGGGTATGAAAGCACCAAGGCGTAGGCGACTGTTTCATGACCTACATCACAGACATATGATACTCATGTTATGATTTATTATTTATGTTCGTCATAAACTCTTGTCATAACTGTGTCAATTTTCGTATATACCAAGTTAACAAAACGACCATGAAAGCACCAAGACGTGGGCGGCTAGATTGATATATAGATAGATACTGTCAAAATGGCAAATGTTAGACAATAAATACTTGGCGCTTAAAAACACTTACTTTTCTTTCCTATTTCCAGGTTGGAATAGTCATGCGGCCAAGGATCTGACTGTGAAGGGAAGACCCTGAATGCAGTGGAAGAGCCGGTGACATATATGGCACGAGCAATACCTTGTGTTATCGAAAATGCTATTCGCGGAAAGGCTATGTCACACCGAATAAGAAATCATTCCTCAGCGAGTGCCATTATTTCTGCACCTGCGACAAATACACTGACGGCAGACGGTTGCAATTACTACATGAGTACTGTGGGCAAAGGGAAACCTTATTACTCACCGTGTTTAATAATAAGAAGAGAATTATTCAGGTACCAGGCACCGTGGGAGTCAATTTTATACGAAGTATCTTGCGAGTAGCTCGCTCTAAGTACCATATGCAGTAATTTAAATTTTACCAGATGAACCGACACGTTTATGTAAAGCAAGCAGCTGCTCTAGACGCGAGCCCATGCGTGACGACAAAAAGCAAGACGAGGATGACCACAAATACAATAGCATGGCGGCGGCAACAATTACGGCAGCTTCCTTCACTATGAGAAGAAACGTTACAACCTGGCGGAGTCTTGCTATGAGGTAATTGCAGGCTGGGTCTTCATCTAAAAAAAGAATCACGGCGCAATCTAGACGAGTACGAAGAAGACAAATACAGCGCGCGCGCCAACTTCCAACAGGTATTGTTCAGAGCTAGAAATCTGTTATCACTGGAGCCAAGTCACGTGATCACGTGAGCATGCTACATCATAATAATCAACAAAAGAACAAATGCTTAGTGATCAGCTACGGGTACTAAATATAAACAAGTAACACGCACTGAACGGCCCATAAAAAGCAGTTCCTTATTGAGAAGAAAGAGAAACGGCATGCGGGCACAGGAGAGAGAGAGAGAGTAAACGTTTATTGCAGTAGAGGTTGTTTGGTTATGGTGGGTGGAGCCCCTCCTCCAGGGTCCCACTGAATACAGCGGCTCGCCGGGCCTGGTCAAGGGTCGCCGGTTTGCTTCCCAATTGCACTTCCGCGAGTTGCGCCTCCCACGACCAGTTATGGAGAGTGTTGTCTAGCAGCGGCGAGGTGGCAGGCGTCGGACTTAACGCGCACTGAAATGTTATGTGTTTCAATGTCGGTGTGCTTTCGCACCACGGGCATTTGTTGCTGTATTTGTCTGGGTACATTTTGTGTAGCCTGTATAAATGTGGGAAAGCGTTTTCACACGTTATGCGGACACAGGCAGAACCTCTAAGCATAGGCGGAAAGTTTTCATTCTTCCGGGGGAGGGGGTCGCTGGGGCTCGCCCGACTTTCCTAACGTCAAACACACACACACACACACACACACACACACACACACACACACACACACACACACACACACACACACACACACACACACACACGCACACACACACATGCGCGCACACACACACACACACACACACACACACACACACACATTATATATATATATATATATATGTGCGAACTTCTTAGAACCATGCCATCCGCGATTTTTTTTTCATTTCCGGTTATTTGTCTCGAGTGCAAGCTCCTTACTTCAACAATGTTTCTTGGCAGTGGGTAAGCGCATAGAGGGGCCCCCTATGCCATGTGCGTATTTAAGCTCAACGCCTTACCGTTTGATGTATTCCCTGACGAAGGCCGGACCCCCCCTAAACGTAGGGAAATAAAGCAGTGTTCTTTGCGTACATGCGTCCTCAGCATATTATATATATATATATATATTTATATATATATATATATATATATATTGCCGCGACGCCATCTGTTCCCAATCACGTTGACGATGAAGACGACGACCTTGTGTGTGCAAGCGAGGCGCTGCAGCAGAAGCCTGGACTGAGTGCTTGCCCTAATTCTCTCAATTAAATACCGCTCTCCGCTCTTGTCTCCAGTGAGCCGCGACACTGGTGGACGTGCTGGGTATCGCATCATCACCTAATGATAGGGACAACTCCTGCGAGTAGCCCTGCATCCAGCCCTTCAAGACATCATCCACGCGTCGAGCCACCCCGTGCACCGCGCAAGCCGCCACCTGCAAGGTCTGTGCCCGGAATTCGGCCTCTTCCAAGGAACTTTGTCAGCGATCCTCACCGACTCAGGAAATGGCGCTTGCAAGTCCAATACAGGTGACTGTTCAAAACAATCTAGTCCCCACTAGCTTCTACAGTGACACGTATGAAGACGCCGAAGACTGGCTGGACCAGTACGAAAGCGTAGCTAAGGTCAATCAGTGGCGTCCGGACCAGAAGCTTTCCAATGTCTACTTCGCTCTTGAAGGTAGTGCAAGGACGTGGTTCCAAAATCGCGAGGCACATTTGACAACGCGGGACGAGTTTTACCGTCGGCTAGTTGACACCTTCCAAAGCACTGATCGCCGAGATAATGCACAACGCCTTCTCGAGTTGCGCATTCATGAGCCCAACGAAAGTGTTTCGATGTTTGCCGAGGACTTGTCTTGTTTGTTTCACCGCGCGGATCCCAACATGCCTGATTCGAAGAAGGTGAGCCATCTCATGCGCGGCGTCAAAGAACAGCTATTCGCTGGTCTCGTGCGTAACCCGCCTACAACAGTAGAAGAGTTCAATAAGGAAGCCACAGCAATCGAGTGGGCGCTGCAGCAAAGCTGCCGGCAACACGAAAGCCTGACTAACGATGCGCCTGCAGGAGCCGCAGTACTGACAGTGACCGACGAGACCTCGCTGCGTGGACTAATAAGAGACATTGTGCGCGAGGAAATTGCGAAGCAAACTGCGACACCGAAGGAGTTCACTGTTGCTTAGGTCGCTGAAGTTGTCCGCCAAGAAATCCGGCAAGCATTTGCATCACCTGAGCCACTCCCTGAACCGTGTCCCGAGCCACGCTTCGAGCCACGCGCATGCACCTACGCCGACGCCGTCCGTCGCCCGCTTTCTACCGGGCCAGTACAGCAGTACCACCAGCGGCCACCAATTGCTGCCTGGACACAGAGGGAGCATTTCAGGCGACCCCAGCTTTGCAGGAGCGACGTATGGCGCACTGCTAATCGCCGACCATTGTGTTTTCAATGTGGCGAACCAGGGCACATTTATCGTTTTTGCCCTCACCGCCCGGGTGGCATCCAGGAAATGTCACTTACCACTCCGCCAGTTTCCAGAGATACCTCGACGCTTCGACGACAGTGTCACTCGGGAGCAAGACCGCTCGCGCGCATTCGCATAGCTAACCAGCAAGACTGTGATGCCCGACGTTACAATCAACACCATCAATGCGTCGTCTGCCAGCCCGGCCAAAGAGTCCGGGTTTAAGCTCCAGTACGCCGCCGAGGCCTCGCGGAGAAACTTCTGCGCCGATACTTCGGAACGTACAAGGTTCTACGACGCCTTAGCGACGTCAACTATGAAGTAGTTCCTGACAGCCCATCCTGCTCGAGGCGCCGTCCGGATCTGCCTGAGACTGTGCACGTGGTGCATATGAAACCTTATTTTTCTGATTGACATGGACACACTCTGATTTGCTGGGCACCGGATGCTACCTGCCGAGCATCGGGACGATGCTCCTTCTGGAGGGGGGCAAATGCCGCGACGCCATCTGTGCCCAACCACGTTGACGATGAAGACGACGACCTTGTGTGTGCAAGCGAGGCGCTACAGAAGAAGAAGCCTGGACTGAGCGCTTGCCCTAATTCTCTCGATTAAATACCGCTCTCCGCTCTTGTCTGCAGTGAGCCGTGACAACATATATATAGTGAGAGTGTGCCGAGATCTGGCACCAAACCAAAATCAAATTAATATGACGGTTTTATTTTTTATGAGAGAGTATACCTGCTGCAAAAACAAGCTCGTGGCAAAAAATAAAACCGAAATAAGCAGACAGAGAAGGGACCCAAGTGTAGAGAAAAGGCAAAACCGATGCGTTCAAGAAAGTAAATGTACCACTTCTAAATGAGCTGAATTGAGAATCGGGATAACAGCACAAAAAGCAACAGAAAAAGAAAACCATCAAATTTCAGTGGCCCTTATTATCTGTAAATGCGTAAGCGCCGCACAACACCAGCAGCTGCCTAGAGGGTGTGTTCGAATAGGTGTCTATCTGCAGCTAGGCAGTACTCAGTCCACTTTATAACATCTTCAGTGGCATTCTTGACGACCGACGCTGGAATTCTAAGGCAGACAGCCATTATCGTTGCCTTAAGCTCATCTCACGTTGTTGTCTCGATCATATGAACACGATCGTTCAGATGTCCCCAAAGAAAGATATCGGGTGGAGAGAGGTCAGGTGACCTAGCCGGCCAATTTACAGGCCCGTGCTTTCCAATCTATTGCACATGAAAAGTCATATCCAGCCAGTCTCGTGCTCGGCTGCTGCTGTGTGCTGGCGCCTCGTCTTGCTGATACCATAGAAGTGGTGGGCGTGACAGGGGGACTTCTCTGAGAAACTAATCCACCATTCCTTCAAGGATTTCTTCCAGGTAACGCTGTTCAGTCAGTGTGTGATTGAAAGAGATGGGTCTGATTATAGCTCAGGCGTAAATTCCCCGCCACACATTGAAGGCCCACTGGTACTGGTGTCTAGTGCGCTTTACCCGATGTGGATTGGAGTCTTATCAATAGTGTGCATTGCGCAAATTTACCTGGCCGTTTCTGCAAAGATTGGCATCATCAGTGCACATGATGTTGCTCAAAAAGTCTGGTGACTCATCGGGTTTTTCGAGGACCCAGATTAAGGAGTCTAGGTGATTCTGCAGGTGCCTGTCTTCCAATCATTAGTGCTGGTTGAGGTGGTACGAGTGAAAGGCCGAGCGATTTAGAATTCTTCAAACTGAGGATTTGTAAATCGGAACCTACGCGGCCACGTCTCGTACGCTAGCATGAGAGTTTGAGACCGTAAATGCTAGAACATCCGTGCGTAGGCTAGGACTCAAGGATAGAGTCCTCTAGGGCTGTTTCTGGGAGCTGACGGCTTGTCTCAGGTTTTTATAACTTCTTATAATAGTCAATGCATTTGGTATACCGCCACACTTCCATGACGCATATTTGCAACTTTCCTCCTGTTGCCATTTGCAGCCCCCAAGGCAAATATAATGTTTTCCTTCTCATTAGATAAAGACACTGTGCCTGGGACGAAACAATCTGCTCCTTTAAATGTTTGCACTCACGTTATCAATTCCTTTTTGTGGTGATGTGATAGGCTTTGTGGCAAAAAAAAAAGAAACATTCGTGCAATTTATCTACGCTATGAAAACAGCTATCACAGTTTGTTTGCAGGTAACACCAAACGCGACCAGTTCCTTCAACCGGGACGCTACGGATAAGGCAGTAGCTCGATCACGATGTTTTTTCTTTATTTGCTTTATTTTCTTCGGGCTAACTCAGAGGGAGGATGTTCGAGGGCGCTGCTTCATGATGCGGGTTAAAGCCCCTCAATTTCCCAAAGTAGCGCCATTCGCTTCCCTCCTCCTCCGCTCGGCGCGGCCTCGACGGTGGCGCCGCCGGTGGTGGGCCTACCGTAGCAGACGACGGCTAACACGCTACGGGTGGAAATCCGCAGAAAAGTTCGTTCGAGCCCTGCGGAGCAGTTTTTTCACTCGAGATCTTTCTTCGTCAGTCGGTAACTGGCCTTTAGAATTTCGTGTTGGAATTGCGGAAGAAATAGCGAAAAGGACCATTATTCAAGGCGTATTTAAGGCATAAAGCGCGCGACGTTGAGAGTTCGTGTTGCTGAAACACGACGCAAGCACGCGGTGTACTCAAATACGCGCGTAATTACCAAAGTTTCAGGTGTTGACGGCGTGAAAGTATGTGTACGTGGTTTCGTAGGTTCATTTACGTACCTGAAGGATACTTTTGTTCGGCCGGCGCGTGAGAGATTGCTGACCGCACACAGCCATTCCGGCTGTGTGCGGTCAGCAATGCCTGGCAACTGGGCCGTTTCTTTCATTGCTGGGTGCTTTGGTAATCGTGACGATATATTGTTTTTTTTTACAAGTACTGCTCCAGGAGGGCACATGTAATGGCTAACGGAGGCCTCTGAAGAGCACGTGACATTACAATAATGCAGGCGTCGCAAGGAGTGTTCGCATACAAAATTGGCTGTCCGCGATCTTATACCCCCTTGGCATGTACAGGCTTCGGCGAGCCCCATCCAGCCCTGGTTCTAGCTTTGGTGTTCCCGTTGCCGCTTTGGCGCCCTGGAGGCGCCGTCAATAATACGAAATAATGACAAGGAGTTACAACTAGTAAATAAAATTTATTGAAGAAATACAATCGCGCCGAGGCGCCAACTTCTAAAGCTGCGCTAGCGCGCCTGCGCGAATATTATGAAACGCCAACGAGGAATTTACCGGCCCACGTACGATTCTACGATCAAAGTGCACGTTAAACATCCCCAGGTGAGCTAGATAATGTTATCCGGAGCCATCCACTACGACCTGCATCCTCGCTTTAGTCGCTTCGGAACGTTAAAAACGTTAATCACCACAAACCGAATCAATACATGCGGGCGTACATTCGAAGCTAAAAGGCTGCATCGTAAGTCATATTGAGCCTTGCAAAGGCCTTGAGAATGTGCTAACTTCTGGTGGAGCCTAAAACACACCCTGAGTAAAGTCGCTTTTATGTCACAGGCCAGCTGCAGATGCGTGCATTTCACCGCAAGACGAAATTACATGAAACAAAGAGAGCACATTCAAAAAAAAAAAGTCAAACAACGCGCTAAAAACCACGCAGAGCATGAACACACTTTTTCGAAGCGGAAGGCGTGAACTAGGCTCGAAATAAGAGGTTGTGAGTAGCCGTGGCTCTTCACTAAGCCGTGCGTTCTTTGCCACTTCCTCGAAGTCAGCCCGCCCGATCCTGCGAATCCACACTTCTTGCGTTGCGCCCGCCGGACGGCAAAGCAAAAAGCTTTTTGCCCTCGCTGTGTCTGTTGCGGCAACCGAAGGCGCAGCAGCAAAGCATCGCAATTAAGTTCTCGGCCCGACACATTCTATTACGCTAACGCACTCCGCCAGTCCGCCTGCCGTACTTTCGTCGCGCAGGCCCAACAATGGAGGTCGGCGCGCGCTGGAAAGAAAAAAATATACAAAAGCGCGGCGCCTGCTCCGCGCTGGAAAGGAAAAACATAAAAAAGCGCGGCGCCTTCTTTCACGTGACACAGATTGGCCAATGGGGGAGCGGAGGAGGCTGGGGCGACACGAGGCGTGGAGGAGGACGCGCCAGGGTGAGCGGGGTGGCGGAAAGATCTAAGAATGGCGCTACTTTTGAAAAATTGAGGGGCTTTAATGCGGGTGGGAGCGCAGTCACGTGGCATTTTTCCTATTTCGCGGTGTTTATATATCAGTCGGAAAAAAATAGTACGCAATTAGTACGGCGTTGAATATAGCGTAGTTAGAGGTCCATTGGCTGTGCCTACAAATGCCTCATTGACAGTTCTATAATTAGGATAGTGCTTCTCGAGTTAGATAATTATTTACGGTTACTGAAATAAATCTCCGTAACGAAAAAATTACGAGCGGCTACTGCACTTTACTGGAAACAATATGGGGCCCTATAACGTAAAACTATTCCAATATGTTTTTATTCCAATCTCGTGACGTCAAATGTGCGTAACCGCCAACGCAGTGTTACGTTTCGCCTACGACGCGCGGTAAAGCCGGCGAGGATACAACAGACGCCAGGGCTTCGTTCAAAGCGGCAGACATTTTGGCCCGTTCGGCGCCGCCGCTACGCCTCCCTGCCAAGCGCGTCCAGGCATGTTCCAATGCCACGTGTCTTCATGTGCGTGTGTGAGTGTATGTGCATATTGGTGCCCACGCTTGTCGAAGCGCGGCAGCCGGGGAGAGGAGCTCCCAACAACTGTGAAGCAAGGGGGTCCGAGCGGCGCCGACACGACGGCTGCTCCTCCTTCTCTTCCCATTGTGCCCACGCTTGTCGAAGCGCGGCAGCCGGGGAGAGGAGCTCCCAACAACTGTGAAGCAAGGGGGTCCGAGCGGCGCCGACACGACGCTGCGCCACCTTATCCCATTGTTTACGAGCGGCACAGTCACGTGCTCGTCTATAGAGGGGTTCCTTCTTGCCCTCAACTGCGAGAGTATAAAAGCAGCTGCCCCCGGACGCCAAAAAGGGCTCCGATTTCTTCTGTTGAGTAAAGTGCACTCCCGTCTCTCTACTTCGGTCAACCTGACCGCCAACTCTTTGCGATGTTAGAATAAACAAGTTGTTTTGTTGTTACCAGTCGACTCATGCTTTGCCGGGACCTTCGGATGCTTCCAGTTGTACCCCAGGCCGCCAGGCCAACGCTACCCTTGGGGCTTGCGACCCAGGTGCAGCAACGGGCGTCAGCGCCGAGTTCCCAACAAATCGTACCAGCGGTGCGATTACAACAACTGGTGGCAGCGGTGAGATCGCGACAACGGAGGCCAGCAGCGAAGATATGCAGTTGACTGTATGCTGAGCAGCTCAACGACCATCCGGGAGCAGTGCAACGAGCCCTGTGTGATGACTGGTTGCCTGCAGCGGAACGACTGCGCTGAACTCTTGGCTACGAGGTTTGGTGAGTGCGGGACTTTCTTCTTCTGAGCTTTGCCAGGCTTTTGTTAGTGTCAGAAGAGGAGCTGGTAATTGTGGTTGTCGTTGCTGCCGGGTTAGTTTGCGGCAAGACAATATTAGGCAGTAGAGAAAGCAGCATTCAGAGCAGCCATGGATTTGAAGTTGTTGCGCAAACCGAAATTGCTGGAGCTTGCAAGAGAGTTGGGTCTGGATGTCTCGGACAAACTCAGAAAACCAGAACTGCTAAGGGCTATTCTTGAGTTAGAAGCTGAGGATGACGAACTGTCGGAATGCCTTGAGACCATTGAGGAAAGGGAGACTGCAAAAAGACAGGAGCGCGAACTTAAAGAACAGAAAGAGAAAGAAGAGCGTGAACGTAAAGAAGAGAAAGAAAAAGAAGAGCGCGAACACGCTTTGGAAATGAAGCGTCTCGAGATAGAGATGGAACGCGCTCGTAATGGAAGTCAGGCACACGGTGCAGGAGAACGAGTATTGCTCAAAATGACTGCCTGATGCGGCCGTTTAAGCTTGGAGAGGACATTGGTTTGTTACTGTTTAACTTTGAGCGAACGTGCGAGAAGCAGGGGTTCTCTCGGGAAACGTGGCCACAGCGCTTGCTCACTTTGTTACCCGGCGAGGCGGCCGACGTAGTCGCTCGCTTGGATAGAGAGGAGGCAGAGGATTTCGACAAAGTGAAATCGAGTCTGCTAAAAAAGTACAGACTGTCAGCGGAGGCGTTCCGTCGGAAGTTTCGGGAAAATGAGAAAGGCAGAAGTGAGTCATACACAGAGTTTGCGTACAGGCTTATGTCAAACATGCAGGAGTGGCTCAAAGAAGAGAAAGCGTTTGGTGACCACGATAAAGTTCTGCAGTGTTTCGGGCTAGAACAGTTTTATAGTCGGTTACCTGAGAACGTGCGGTACTGGGTCTTGGATAGGCCAGACGTTTGTACGGTGGCTAAAGCCGCTGAGCTAGCCGAGGAGTTTGTGACGCGTCGGGCTCGCGGAGCTAAGGCCGGTCAAAAGGGTGAATTTGGCTCGAAGTTTGAGAGGCCGAAGTTCACACCCATGAGAGCAAAGGGGAACACACGTAGTGCGGATGCGAGTGAAAGCAGTGCGACCGAACCTAAGGAGACGGCGGCAGCCGAAGCCGAACGCAGAAAGCGGTTCGAGACGAGGCAAGCGCGCGTTTGTTATACGTGCCAGAAGCCGGGTCACTTTTCGGCGCAGTGTCCGGAAACAAAAACAAAAGTTGTGTTTTTGTCATTATGCAGCACTGACGAGAACATGAAGCTTCTCGAGCCTTACATGCGAGACCTCCTCGTGAACGGGAAAGAGTGCCGAGTACTTCGCGATTCCGCAGCTACGATGGATGTAGTTCACCCCTCCTACGTAGAACCCGATATGTTCACAGGCGAGTGCGCATGGATCAAGCAAGCCGTGGAAGCTCATAGCGTGTGTCTGCCCGTAGCAAAAGTGCTTATTGAAGGACCATTCGGAGCGCTTGAGACGGAGGCGGCAGTGTCATCTATGCTGCCCCCCCGGTACCCGTACCTATTTTCGAACAGGTCCGATCTCCTCCTGCGCGAGAAGGGGCTTTTGTTTGGTGAGTCTAGCGTTCAGGCCTTAACCAGATCGAAGGTTCGGGAGCTCGCTGCAAAGGCGGTAGTTGCGGGGCCGACGTTATCGAACAATGAGAAAGGGTCAGAGGCGCAGCAAGCTGATATTCAGAGCACGCTCGAACTGAATAAACTTGAGTATGTAACGTTAAAGGCACCAGATACTGGAGAGGAAATTCCCGATGCGGGAAAGTTAGAAGAGCTATCTGCAGATTTGCTCATCGCGCCTACGTCAGACGGACTTAACAGGTTGCTAAAAGTCAGCCGGTCGGCTTTGATAGCCGAGCAAAAGAAGGATGGCAGCCTAGAAAACATACGCTGCAATGTCAAGGAAGGTATCGCCAAGAAAAATGCTCGCTTTGTGGAAAGAGGTGGAGTCCTGTACCGGAAGTATCTAGACCGCAGAGGAGTGGAGTTCGATCAGCTGATCGTGCCTCAATGCTATCGTCAGGATCTGTTGCGCTTGTCGCACGGGGGTTCGTGGTCCGGACACCTAGGAGTTAAGAAAACTAAGGACCGTCTCTTGCAAGAGTACTATTGGCCAGGGTGTTTTCGGGACGCAGACCATTTCGTGAGGACATGTGACACCTGTCAGTGGGTGGGCAAACCAGGCGACAAATCGAGGGCGCCGTTGAAATTGGTACCTATCATTACGGAGCCTTTTAGACGGCTCGTTATTGATACAGTGGGACCTCTGCCGGTAACAGCCACGGGGTACAGACACATTTTGACTGTGATCTGCCCAGCGACAAAGTTCCCTGAAGCAGTGCCGCTTAAAGAACTCAGCTCAGTTGAGATAGTCAATGCACTACTGTCCATACTTGCGCGAGTTGGTTTCCCTGCGGAAATCCAATCAGATCAGGGCACAGTGTTTACTAGCGCTTTGACGACAACTTTTCTCGAAAGGTGTGGGGTAAAGCTGTTACACAGCTCAGTGTACCACCCACAGTCGAATTCCGTTGAGAAGCTCCACTCCGTCATGAAGCGCGTGTTGAGAGCCTTGTGTTTTGAACATCAAACTGACTGGGAGCTGTGTCTGCCTGGGGTGATGTTTGCATTACGGACCGCGCAGCATGCGGCTACGAAGTTTTCGCCAGCTGAGCTGGTGTACGGTCGCTCGCTTCGGTCTCCGCTTCGCATGCTTCGAGAATCGTGGGAAGGAAGGGGCGACGACCCAGTCGTGGTGGAGTACGTGCTTAAGCTCCTCGAACGGTTAAGAAGGGCACAGGAGTTGTCAGGTGAAGCAATGGCAAAGGCCCAGCAGAGGGCCAAGGTTTATTATGATCGGACCGCCAGGGCCCGTCGTTTTGAGGTGGGCGATGAGGTCATGATATTGCGCACATCGCTAAACAACAAACTAGACGTGCAGTGGGAGGGCGCAGCACGAATTGTTCAGAAACTGTCGGACGTTAACTACGTGGTGAGTCTGCCAGGAAAGCGGAAAGCACAGCAAGTTTACCACTGTAATCTGCTCAAACCTTATAGACAAAGGGAAGCAGTAGTGTGCATGATGGTAAACGTTCCCGAAGAGCTTCCGGTCGAGCTTCCGGGACTAGGCTCAGTGACGAACAGGGAAGACACCGGTCAAGTCATTAGTGACCTTATCAGTAAAGCACCGCTGTCGCCTGAGCAGAAAACCGAACTACACTAGCTCTTACAAGAGTTTCAAGGTCTGTTCTCTGAGAGGCCTGGTAGGACTTCTGTACTTACTCATGATATAGAACTTACCTCCCCAGAGCCAGTACGATCCAAGGCGTATCGGGTGTCACCCCGCCAGAGCGATATTATGGAGGCTGAGGTAAAGAAAATGCTACAGCTCGGTGTTATTGAGGCAGGTGAGAGTGATTATACCTCCCCTTTGATTTTAGTTGAGGTACCGGGCAAGGAACCTCGTCCTTGTGTCGACTACCGCAGGCTTAATTCCATCACTAAGGATCAAATTTATCCGATCCCTAACATCGAGGAGCGCCTTGAGAAAGTTAGTAGCGCTCAGTTTATTTCCACCCTAGATCTTCTCAGGGGTTATTGGCAGGTTCCACTTACAGAAGAGGCTAGTAGGTATGCGGCGTTCATTTCACCAATGGGAACATTCCGTCCTAAAGTGTTGAGTTTTGGTTTGAAGAACGCGCCATACTGCTTTTCAAGCCTCATGGATAAAGTGTTGCGGGGACAACAAGAATTCGATTTACCGTATCTAGACGACGTAGCGATATTCTCCGCATCCTGGTCTGAGCATATGGCACACTTGCGGGCAGTGCTAACCCGCCTGCGCGAAGCGGGCTTGACAGTCAAGGCTCCCAAGTGCCAGTTAGCACAGGCCGAGGTTGTCTACCTCGGTCACGTGATTGGTCGGGGTCGTCGCCGCCCCTCTGAAATAAAGGTAGCCGCTGTGCGAGACTTCCCGCAACCGCGCACGAAGACCGATATTCGGTCGTTCTTAAGTGTCGCCGGCTACTATCAGAGGTACATCCCCAGGTACTCTGATATTGCGGCTCCCCTGACGGATGCTCTAAGAAAGACAGAGCCGCAAACAGTCGTCTGGGACGAGACAAAGGAAAGAGCTTTTAGCGCCCTAAAGAGTGCCCTAACAAGCCAGCCTGTGCTACGATCGCCAGACTATACAAAAGGGTTCGTAGTTCAGTGCGATGCTAGTGAGCGAGGCATGGGCGTTGTACTGTGCCAACGGGAAAATGGAGAAGTAGAACACCCCGTCCTGTATGCTAGTCGTAAGCTGACCAGTCGTGAGCAGGCGTATAGCGCCACCGAGAAAGAGTGTGCGTGTCTCGTGTGGGCCGTTCAGAAATTGTCATGCTATCTAGCCGGCTCAAGGTTTATCATTGAGACGGATCACTGCCCTCTCCAATGGCTGCAGTCCATCTCTCCCAAAAATGGCCGCCTCCTGCGCTGGAGCCTCGCTTTGCAACAATATTCCTTTGAGGTGCGTTACAAAAAGGGGAGTCTCAACGGTAACGCCGATGGCTTAAGTCGAAGCCCCTAACGTAGGAATCAGCCTCAAAATTGTTTGTTACTGATGTTTTTCTTCCTGAGGCAGGATTTTTTAACATATTGCTTTTGTTTAGTGTTTCAAAGTGATGATATGCTTTCTAGTGCAATTTTCCAATTTGTGGACGCGTTCTGAGTGCTGCTAGACTACTGTAAGGAACTAGGCAGTGGTATAAAAGGGGAAAGAGCCTGGCAGGGCTTAGTGAGGGTTGTGCCGTGCTTGCTGACTGAGCGGTTGAGTTTCAGCGTAGTTCTAACGCTTGCCGGGAACGAGAACAAAAATGTGAACTCTCCCGAAGTCACTTTGCAGTGTCCCGTGCGAACCTGAACGAGAGAACGAGGCCTTCTCTGTGCGCTGCGCTCAAGAAACGTCGAGGGACGCCCGACTTCGGTTATGAGCATCATCGAGCGACATCCCTCCGGACAGCGGATGCAGTCCCCTGTCCATCGGGATCTCCTTCCCCCGGCGGGGCGGTCTGTTACGTTTCGCCTACGACGCGCGGTAAAGCCGGCGAGGATACAACAGACGCCAGGGCTTCGTTCAAAGCGGCAGACATTTTGGCCCGTTCGGCGCCGCCGCTACGCCTCCCTGCCAAGCGCGTCCAGGCATGTTCCAATGCCACGTGTCTTCATGTGCGTGTGTGAGTGTATGTGCATATTGGTGCCCACGCTTGTCGAAGCGCGGCAGCCGGGGAGAGGAGCTCCCAACAACTGTGAAGCAAGAGGGTCCGAGTGGCGCCGACACGACGGCTGCTCCTCCTCCTCTTCCCATTGTGCCCACGCTTGTCGAAGCGCGGCAGCCGGGGAGAGGAGCTCCCAACAACTGTGAAGCAAGGGGGTCCGAGCGGCGCCGACACGACGGCTGCTCCTCCTTCTCTTCCCATTGTGCCCACGCTTGTCGAAGCGCGGCAGCCGGGGAGAGGAGCTCCCAACAACTGTGAAGCAAGGGGGTCCGAGCGGCGCCGACACGACGCTGCGCCACCTTATCCCATTGTGACCGAGCGGCACAGTCACGTGCTCGTCTATAGAGGGGTTCCTTCTTGCCCTCAACTGCGAGAGTATAAAAGCAGCTGCCCCCGGACGCCAAAAAGGGCTCCGATTTCTTCTGTTGAGTAAAGTGCACTCCCGTCTCTCTACTTCGGTCAACCTGACCGCCAACTCTTTGCGATGTTAGAATAAACAAGTTGTTTTGTTGTTACCAGTCGACTCATGCTTTGCCGGGACCTTCGGATGCTTCCAGTTGTACCCCAGGCCGCCAGGCCAACGCTACCCTTGGGGCTTGCGACCCAGGTGCAACAACGGGCGTCAGCGCCGAGTTCCCAACAAATCGTACCAGCGGTGCGATTACAACAGCAGGTATGGGGCGGTCAGCCGCAGGGTTTTTTGAAAAGGCCAATCAAGCGCTCTCCTCGTTCATAGTAGGTTACTTTTGTTTGCTTGAAAAACGAATAGCATTGCCTACACTGAGCGGCTTGTCTTATCTAATTGGCTGACAAGAGGCGAGGAGAACGCTCAAGTGGAGAGGGATTCGATGCGGCTGAGCTACTGCACTGCAAGTCGATAACCGGATGAAGAAGCTGGTGCCGGCGTCAGACATTGGTCCGCTTTCCCTTACTCAGCTTGCGGTGGCTGGTCGAAAATCGCGGCGGCATGCAACGGAAGCTTAAGAATGACGCAAACCGGATAGTCAGCAATGAAGAGTTGGCAGAATGGGGTCGTAAACGTGCCAAAAGTTCTCAAAGACGTTACACGGCCACGCAAAATGTTTGTTTTTATACGCAAATAAACCCATGCTCTGTGGTAGGTGCGAGTAGCCAGCGCCTCAGCGACCGGCGGCAGCCATCTTTTATTCCTTCCGGAACGGGGCAGCCTGCGGCTACTCAGAAGAAAATTCAGTTTTTTTCGGCATATTAATGTGTCTTTAATGCGTACACGTCACTTTGACGCGGTAAGTACTTGCGGTTTTGTGACGTCGCTTGACAGGCAGGTGAAGTGGGCGCAGCCCGAAAGCTTTTCACCATTAGCAGGGCGCTAATGACGAAAAGGCATGGAATCAGAAATAACTATTTTTCTTTTTTCGCTCAAATCATGTTTAATCAGTGTGTACACGTCATATCAGATGGGGAGCTATCGCGATTTTCGCAACGTCGCGTGACAGACAGGTGAAGTGGGGGTGGTCCAAAAAAGTTTTTGACCAATCGCGGATGGCTGATTGCAGAATGGGAATAGAAAAGTTTGGAATATTTTTACGTTATAGCGCCCATGCACTAGGTTTTCTTGTAGTAATGCCAGTGCACTTTCTTTTTAAATGTTGGCGTATCATAGTTATTTGAGACAACCTGTACATATTTATGACTTCTGTATTCAAGTGATGTTTTCATTCTTAATAAGTGTTGCAACTTATTAGAAGAGTTACTCGTTTTTTCGTGAGTCGTTAGAATTGATTACTGGAAAGAGAAGGAATACTGAAACATATATCTTTCAGGTGCATTTGATACGCCATTGATATTATATTCTGCCGAAGGGGTTGCTGAATTCTGCAGGTTTTTTTTTCTTCAGGGCCGAGAAAGCATGCAAAGCAATTTGAAACAAGGTGAACATACATCAACATATTCCTTCTCTAGGCAGATGCTATCTATACCTTTAGAAATAATTGTTAATTGGCTACCTCCCCATCTCGCAAAAATGTAAGGAACTTTGTTCTGTGTGTATATTTAAATATATTGTGTATGCGCATGATGTTTACAGTGGACATTTAAAACAATGTTGAAGTGAGAAAATACGGATGAGCTAGCTGCCGCTGACGCTTCTGATGCGCTTGTCATCCTATTGTCAGGGTTTGAAGAAATAAAGCGAAATTTTGAATTAGAAGCCGTGCCCGTTCACGCCAACATTGATGCAGTAAGCTATTAGCCACAATAAGATTTTAGGTGGAAAGGTAGAGGCAAGTCGAAACAAAGCCCCAGTGATGTGGGTGATAAAACTCAGGTAATGACACTTGAGGTCTTGGGAGGGGCGGGTGGTGTAAGCTTCGGCATCGCCAAGGGCACAGGCTTAGCACCCCCCCCCTCCGCAGTTTTTCGGGGGGGGGGAGGCTCGGGCCTCTGAGCTCCCCCCCCTCCCCGTAGTCGGCGCCTATGCCCCTAAGCTTGATATGATGAGCCTCTATGGCCTCTCTCTCAATTTTATTTCTAGATGTACCAATAAACTTCGTTTTAGCGAACTCTGGGTAACATCCGCGTTCCTTGCAATGTGTGCTTATTAGGCTGCCATACGCATTTTTGACGTTAGGTCGGTGCTGACGGCCCGATCATTAGAGCCCAGACCAGTCAGCCCGAGGTTCTCTTTCCCACAGCTCAATGGAATGAGATGCACTACGTATCTCACTTGTGCTCCGTAAACTTGTGAGTTATAAAAGAGTTTTCGTTCTGAATAAAAGAAGTTGCAAGTTGGCGCCTGTCCTGCCGTTGCGTTTTTGACGCTCGTCCAGTTTGCGCCATGAATTTCTTTTAATCGTTACAACTTGTTCCGTTACGAACTCGGCCCATAGTGAAAATGGTACAATGTGGCGAGGAAATAACCAGGGAACGTGGCCGATGTGAATAATATTTTTGGAACATAACTGCAGAGCAATTCTGAATATTTTTAAAAAAATGAAATGCTTTTAGCTCCCGTTGTCGGCGATCTTCAAGTGACCCTGAGCCAAAGGCCAGAGCCATTATCCGCGCACTCAAACGAAAACGTATACGGGCACTCAAAGGAGAACATCCGGACCAGTTACGAGAACAAAACGAGATCATCCGGGCAACCAGTCAAGAATGCATTACATACGCTAGTTACATCCCAAACAAGTTACAAAAGATATTGCTTGCGAGTTCTGCCACATGTTTGTTCACAATATTAATCAGGCTACAACTTCTAGTACACTCAGGTTAATTTAAGATTTTTACGCTGAACTTTCGTTGGGATAAGCCCACGGAAACGTTAATATATATATATATATATATATATATATATATATATATATATATATATATATATATATATATAGACCAAGAAAGACAACTGGTGCGAAAATGTCACGAATGCTATTCGCATTAATATTCTCTCAGTGCGCGCGCCTACATCTTGCTGTCACACTCACACCGCGTGGAACGTGGGTGACAGCATCTCCAGGACTCCGAAGAACAAGAGAAAATGCTACGCTCTCCAAAGTGCAACTGTAAAGAACAAATTCGCGATGCTGCACCCCTTTGGAAGTGTACCGCCGCAGAAGACGTTTGAAGAAGACGCCTTCCTCGACGGCCGTTCTTACCTACTGATCGTGATGGCCGTGGGGCATGGGTTCATCGCCCGCATTTTAAGATTCATTCCTCTCTTACAGTGTATATCATGAATTCTGTCCTGGACTACCTGATATAGGAGGTGCGAGACCTAACCAAGGCCCAGAGACCAGTATTTGACTTTTAGGCTAAAGACGTTTTTGCCAGCGCCACTAACTTAGATCATCGCGCATCATTCCTTTAGTCACCCGAATACATTTTTTCAGCTCCTTGTGCCGTTACAAAGCGTATAATTTTTAGTGTTATTTGCCGGTTTTGTATTTGAATGATCACGTTCGTTTCCGAACGCCCACTTATTATTTGAAACAAGCATGCCGTCGCGCGGGGGCTTGTGGCACCGGAAGGTTTAGATGGTGTTGCCGGCGGTGGCACTGTGTGGCGATTCACCATCACTAAACATTTTTTTTTATATTTTGGTGCCATGCTCGCGAAAGATATTCTTCTTCCATCGCTAACACACATTCCAGAGCCATATACTTGCAATCCTATTTGTCGATACTTTCACTGTTCCTATCATACTCAGCGGACGCAGCTTCTACGGTTACCAATATTGGCTCAGGAATCGAATAATACTGTTATATTTTACTGTTCTTTCCGGGTGAATTTCCATATTCATAATTGCACGGAAGAGATAGATAATAAAGCTCATAATGAAGTTCACGTCGCCTCTTCTCCATTTCGAGAATGTACAGGATGTTCTACTCCTAAACGCAACGCCCAATTAGTTGTGAGAGTGCTATGACTACAGCGTACCGCCACCTTCATTAGGAAACAAAAATTCTTGCTTGATATCAAAGGTTACGTAGATCTAAATTAGTAAAAAAAGTTTTTCAAACTTTTCATGCCATGCGTAACGTTAAAAGTTGCGATATTCTAATTACGCCTTTAACAGCAGACTATACTGAATATTGATACGACCTATCCGGTCACCGTCAGTGGCCGCAAATGGGACCGAGCTGCGTAAATCGAGCATCCACTTCCTAAAGTCCGAGCGATCTCGGAAGTGGCGAAAGCGCTCGAGCCGTTCTGCGGATCCGCGGGGTGTCGATCTATATTCAGATGCTGCCTCCTGAGGACATCCGCTTGGAGTCCCCTCGGAAGCCGCACTTGTTCCCGGCGCCGCTGTTCTCATGTCTCAGGTTTTTCCTCTCGTGTTGTATTTTCCTTCCCTTGCGCTGCCATTGGCCAAAGGATGAGCATATACCTCGACCAGATTTCTATGCTTCTAAATCTGGGAAGCAGCGATCTACATTTATGGAGAAGGAAAGACGCCTGAACACGTAAGGCTCCTTCAAGTTACCATTACCCTTCTCGCACGCAAATCCCATGAAATAACACTTGCGGCAACTGCATGTTTATTTATTGATTCGCTTGCGAACGTCAACGCACAGAAAAGTGCATTTATTTCCTGTTTTCTTTTTGTTGTTATTGATGTTGTTGCTCGTTTTCCTATAATTTCGGGAAACGACCTCGGTTTTGATTATTCTTTTACTTGTGTACTTCTCGTTATAATCTCTATCCTCGACGGTTCAAGTATGTAGGGACCAACGGTGTTGCGACAATCTCCGTTGGAGACTACGGGGACAATCGGGGTGTTTACTTCTGCTCTTTGGCGTTCATACGAAATATCAGACCGAGAGTGTAGTTGCTGCTGGTTTCTTCCAAGTGACCTTTGGTGCACCTCGCAAATACCAACGTGAGTTTGGCAGTTTTCAATAGAAACAATTTTGTATATCTTTAAATTGGTGCTACTTCAAAGTATACGGGCCAGTTCAGGTGAAAAATAGAGCATAAGTTTCCTAAGAAGCATAAGAAGACATGTCTGCGTTCGTTCTATCTTCTACCTCGGTGTCTCGTCGCTAGCGCAGTTCACAAAATAATGTCTCACCAGCCAGCCTCCCAACACGCTCCTTTTTAGTTAAGAAGCTTCCTCGTGCGCTAAAGAACTGAACTACTATGTAGTACACCCACACCCGTGTACAAAAGCATACGGACCACAGGGTCGGCGAAAAAACTGAATTTCTTTGTAATGAGCACGCATAAACGGAAACTGATGAGTCCACAAGAAAATTCGTAATGTCAAGTTTGGGCTGCAGGCTTTAATTTCAAGTTGCATTCCCAGAGAGCAGAGAAAATTAATTTTATCGCGCAGTGCCTCATCCGTATAATTTTGCTCATGCGTGTACAATGCATTAGTACCAGCCTGGCTGTTCGCACGCGCGTGAGACAAGAAGAAAAAATAGCTTTAAGGGGGAGAAAAACTGCGAAATTATACAAGTGAGCTTTCTGCCCGGCTACTTCTCCTTAAGAGACAGTGATGGAGAAAGCAAGGGATAGTGTGATAGGAATGATGATAGAGTTCAACTATGTAAAAAAATATGCTCTGGAACCTGGAACGTGAAACAATGGAGCTGTTAGCCCTTACAAAAATTTTTAGTAACATTTTATAAACCGTCTTTAGACAAATGTTACTAGAACCTATCGACATTCTATAAACCGTCTTTAGACACCGTAACAACTTCCTAGTAACCTCCTACCGACTATTGGCCACCGATATTGAATTGAAAGTATAGATATAAAATGTCGATAGAATTCTTACCGACTGCTTATTACCTTATGTCGTTAGAAAGTGTCAACTGTGAAGCGACTATTTATTGACCACCTTTATACATCCTAACAACTTGCTAGTAACATCCTGTCGACTATTCGCCACAGATAGTTGACAGGATGTTACTAGGAAGTCGTTAGGATGTATAAAGGTGGTCAATAAATAGTCGCTTCATAGTTTTTAGGAAGTACATAAAATTTTATTCAGAGGTAACTACTTTTGCAATTATGTATTGCAAAAATAAGCTTTGATTATCTCTGAATAAAATTTTTATTTGCTTCCTAAAAACTGTGCTGCGACTAATTATTAACCACCTTTATATATCCTAAGGACTTGCTAGTAACATCCTGTCAACTATCTGTCTGTGGCGAATAGTGATTGCCAAGTGGCTAGGTGTGGCATGCAACAGAAGAAGACAGGTTTCCATTTGTGCTTGAACACATCCATTTAATATCCCCAGGCTAGTAAGGAGGACGAGTTCTCCAGCTGCCCTGGAAGTAGGCTGAAATGTTGCGTTGTGTAGTCTAGAAAAGAGAAGAAAAAAGGCAATATATTAGTTTTGCTACAGTGACATTGCAACACACCATGCATCTGTTTCTTAAAAAGGAAGTGCACAAGAGACAAGCTTTCAACCCTGTAAGCTCTAAACATCTCCACTTGTTTTGTGCAAAGTCCTAAAAATGCATGAAATGACTGAATTAGTGCATTAAAGCTGGGAGCGTGATGGATGTGCGTAACACCAACAGATGCACGACACATAAACTCTATCATACCAATTGTCATCTACAAACAAAAGCTGTAAATCAACTTCAGTTTAATGAACTTCGATATTCGTATTGTGACCAGTACATGGTAGTTTCATGTGTGAATTATCTTAGGAAAGGCAAGGTGCCAGTCATAACTGTGCTGCAGCTTTGCTTGGGCACAGGTACATAGAAGAGTTGACTTTTGTGTTGCACTTAAGAACCACAAAATGATACAAGCAACATGTAAGCAGTTGAACAGGCATTACGGACGTTCTACTGCAAGATTAGAAAATGCCTTTGCTCTGCAGACAGACATTGTCAAAGTGAGCTTGTTACTAAACATGTTAGCTTTCCACAAGACAGGATATTATATTATCAGTGCATTCATATGACCAGGGCCTCTATCACAAAAATACATATGCCAACAGTAATGACAATTTTCTAGTTATGGTGACAAAGCTTGCATTATAATATGCTATTATAATCAGGTTAATAGCTATTTTAGCAGGAAAGAAAGGAGTATACCCTAAGATAGCACTGAAATTGCCATGAAAGGAGTTTTGTTGAAAACTGCACAAAGAATATTAAGATGCTTCTTTGTGACACACATACCTACTATGGTGTTGACCTTCTTGGAATCCAACGGATCCTTCTGTGGAAGGCATTTGACAGCCGCCCAAAAAAGGACCTCCCTTCAACGTCTTCTATTGAAAAAGGAGCTTTAAGGAGGTCCTCCTCGAAGTGAAAGCCTGAGTTGTTAGCATCCAGGCACAGCCTCTTCAGCATGCCCTTTTCAACGTATACACAGTCACCGATGTTTACCTGTGAAAGAATACAACAACCACAGATTCATTTTATACACGTTTGATCAAGGAATGGTTAGGAAGTAGGGTAATGTTTGCAAAAACGAAAGTCGCTGCTTCTCGTTGATTCGGTTTAAAGAACAAAGCAGCCTTACGTATACCATACATGCATTGTACTGAACTGTGTACTTTTACGTAAGACTAGAAAGTATTGGGAACTTCAATGCGAAAGAAAGACGTGCATCTGCCTAGAACTAAGCAAATGTGTGCCACCCCTTGACACAGAGTGAGATCTGGTGCTGTTTTAGTGATTAGCAGACATCGAAAGCTTCAAGCCTCATCGAGTATTGGGCCAAGCTGTGCTCGATTAGTGACGCACAAGTGCTCGAGAACTATCAAACAAGATGCAATTATCTTCAAATACAATTCTGACTTCCCCTTGCAGACATGCAGTTTTCAATTTACTGACTGCACTTGGGTGTAAAGATTTTGTCTGACAGAGTGAATAAACCACATACACAAGCAGCATTTTCATAGTTAGCATAGTCTTTAATAGGTACTGATACCTTCAATTTAGAAAGCCCTGTATATTGGGCCTCATCAAACTAATTTCACGAAAGGTTTGTCAAGGTAGAAGCATAGAACTTTAGTCATTAGAAGACAGGTGAAATGAGTTAATTATTGCAATTATTACTGAAAATTAAATTTTAGACAGCTCATCCTAATGAGAAATTGATGCAAGCAGTTTGTACATGACATGTCACATAAGCATTTAGATATCAAAAATAGGGATTAGAGAAAACCTTCCCTTGTAGGTTCATTAGTGCAAGCAGCCATGCCCTCGAGGAGACATAACTTCTTTTTCTGTAGGCAGAAAGAGGCTCGAGTATTTTATTGACACATATATGTGCCCATGAATATATGTTATCTCTGTTGTAAGCCTTTTTTTCATGTACATGCAAGATGTGTTTATAACATCTCATTGTGCACAAAATTTGCGTAATAATTTAAAGACCGCGATTTTGTAGCGATGCTATTCCTTTTCGCTATTCGTTAGTAGTCTGACCGATGCCCCGGCCCGTGCTACGTACTGCAACTGCCGGCCGCTAGCGGTGGGCGAGAAGAGTGATATAGAATCGAGGGGTAAGTATCGCTACAAAATCGCAGTCTTTAAATTATTACACACTGCCGTAACCTACGATTGCAAGAGCTGACATCTCGTTATTAAGATTTGGTTGGTCTGTCTTTCTTAAAGGCCGGCGTCTGATTGAAATGTCTAGATTAAAAATGCACCTCGTTATTGTAATATCGGCCTATATCCGCTCTGTAACATAGAAGACAAATACGCGAAGACACTCAAGAACATAAACAATACACACAGGTTCTCGCGACGCGGACCTCTATACCGAACTATATACATACAAAAATCTTCATACAAGCTTCTATCTGCTTATGCGTCAAACATAGCAATCGTGTGTCAACGCGCGAAGCCCATGATACATCGACGCATACATTACACATGTACTGTACTTGCGGGAATGCCTATATAGCGAATAACTTCTTGCCAGGAAACTACCGAACGAACACCAACTTTCAATGTGTTTTCATAATTGTGTGCCCATTCAGGCATAGCAATCAAGGCGGGTAGCAGAATGCAAGCACGCTGTAACATCAGAGGAAGCTTTCGTGAAATTGCTTGCTAAATGTGCACAGCAACATGGCTAACATACGATAGGAAAGCGCTTTGCTCTAGCTAGTTACACAACGCTCATTACGTAAATCATAAGCTTCAAGAATGCGCGCAAGCGCCAAACTTGCTTACCTTTCAAGACTTGGCAAACGCTCCTTCGTCTAACAGGTACAGAGGCACCGACGTTTCTCTGGCGCAAGCACTGTAGAACTTCCGATGAACTCCAGCTCCACAAAAGCACAACCTTCAACAGTCTTCCAAACACTACAATTCGAAGCCCCAGTACCAGACTTTTCACGAGAGCGCGGGCAGGCAGCTCGGCAGAACAAAGGCAGCTCGGACGGGCGCTGTACTAGGGCACTCACTGACGACACTGGTGGATCGCTCGAAACACACGGCGAACTAATGGCGTTACACGAGTCCGGAGGGTTTGGGATGGTTACTGCACACGACAAGGAGCACGTTTTGTCTAGGCACTTCTAAAATATAACTCAAATACCACGTTACTGCAAGGAGCATTCACTACAACCAACGTGGTGTGTCGACCAAACAGATACTGCAGTAGCGCCACTCTGCGGTTTTTTAGAAAAATGTATCTTAAATGAAAAAATTGCGTGTTTTTTTTCCTAATAACATTTGATAGAGTCCTTTAATATATTTGTTTGGTCCAAAAGTGTGTACTTTGTACTTTGTGATACGAAGTTTAAGGAAATGCATATATATAATAAAAACTAAGCGGATGTTACCTTCAAGATTCGCAATTGCTTCAGGTGCATGCAGGTTGCAAAAGCACGGCCTTCCAGATCAGACTTTGTCACTCAAAGGAAGCCGTAGTGGGAGGCGGAGAGGCATTAGGCCCCAATCGTTGGGTTTACAGTGCCTAGGTAGGCTTCCTTATTTATAAAGAATATACGGGGGCTTCAGCCGAACCATGAACGAGCTATACAGACACACGCGGTACGATTCGGTGTCCGATCCGACGTGCGGCGCTGCATGCTACGGCATGATAGAGTTACTGTATATGCTACCGTAGGTAGCAGAGTTGCGCGTAGGTCCGCCATCTTGCCTGAGAAGCAACCAAGTCTATGCGGCGAAGCCGCACTCAGTTTTTGCAGGCGACATGCCTAGCGTATCGTCGATCGACCGTGGGCGCTTTTGCATCGCTTGTGCACCGCTTTTCCGCCTAATCGCAAACAAAGCGCATCGAAACAGCTGGCTGGATTAGATTGTGAAGAAAAAGGCGCTGCCTTCTTTAGCGCGCGGCGTAAGATGCAGCGCGTATATTAGTTTTTTTTTTACTTGTGTTCACCTGAGCACTTTCTCCACCCTAATAACGTATGGGCACTCGCGTGTCTAGGATAGATTGTGTATTCTATATACGCCGATCAGATGCAGCATTCGTGAACCGCGACGGTAACGATTAGATCGCACCGAATAAACCTAGGGAATATGGTGATGTTATATTATAGATTCCGGAAATCCTACAAAAAGTTTCGTGCGAAAAAGCTACTTCACAAGGTAGTATAAGGTTCGAAATAACAGCGTATTAAAAACTGGACAAACTTTAGTAATTGAGGTAAACAATCAGATACTTTAATAACTTTCCTTCGCTTGAATACTGCTTGGCACTCAGGTTTTGTTTCCACAGAGATAAATACGCTACTAAGAGCAGTGCAGTGCTCTTTTAGCATTTAAACAGTAACAAAAAGCACCGAGCCGCAACTACCTCTTTTTTGGCAATAAATTCACAATGCGAATTTCAGAGAAAAAAAACAAAAACACTAGTGTATGCCCGTGCAAATATTTTGATATAGTGAGCTTTATATCAAGTAGTGCTCTTTTGCAAAGGCAACTGTACTAAATATAAAGAGGCCCATACTTGCTTATGTGCCATAGCTCTCAACATGTAGCCAGTATAAGATATTACTGGTGAATCAATGACCAACCATTGATATTTCGACTCTGGTACCCCACTAGATATTGTGGAGGAATATATCCATCTACCAGCAAGCAATGGATATCAGCTACACCTGCAAGTGTGATTTAATTATGTGCCTTTTCACTGCAGGGATTCCAAAAGTAGCCTTCTGTGGCAGTGCGGCGAAAGTTTTTCTCACAGGATTGACATAGCTACATTATAGGGAATAATTCAAAACACAGTTAGGCCCTTACCGTATGTTAAATGACGATCATTCATTCCTCTTGCATCCTGCTTCACATAAGCTGTAGTAGATTAAATATCTTTACTTAGTAGTAACCTCTTTCATATTCAGAAACAACCCAAGCAGTGCATAATCATGAAAATATGAGCTGGCTTTTTTACGACACTTCTGTGAAAGCAGTGTGGTGCGTCACATGCAGACAACTGGTAATTCCAGCTAAATCTTCTGTATTACTCTACGTGCTTCCATTATTTAAAAAAAAATCGACTTGCAGTAGCTTTTATGACAGCTGTGAATTTTTTAGCACAGCCCAAAAAGCGCGTAGCTGTTAGTCAAGCAATTTCATCTCATACACACTTGACGCAATAGGCAGTTGACTGAACATTTCTTTTTTCAGGTGTCTTTACCTGAACACCCTTCACTAGTTTTACAAAGGAAGAAAAACAATTACTGCAGTAAGGTGTCACGACGCAGGCCGACGAAACAAACGTGAGATGCGCTGCGCACGTTGCGTTGTTGCTGCGCAGCTAGCACGCATGTGGACATCGAACGGCAAGATTATGGTGGCTAGAAGGGAGAGGTGACGCCAGCGCCGGCATATCCGCCGAGAAAATGCGATCCTCTCGTTCATGCGCTGCCGCAAAGGCCGGTGGCCTTCTAGCCACCATAGCAAGATCGGCCGGATTGGATTTGAATTTGACTGGCGATAACTTGTGTCAATCCAGTTCGCTGCAGCGGCGGCGTCGGGCAATACAAAAATTGGCCCGAACATCTGCTTCTCCGCAATGCACGGTTGCTTGGCTACCACGTGATGACGTTCTGCCAATAGAGGCGCTAGCGGCGTGATAAAACAGACGCGCAACTCTGCTACCTGCGGTAGCACATACAGTAACTCTACGGCATGAGCGGCGCGTAAGCTCCGCCCACATCCAGCTCCCCAGCTTGAGTTCATATCCACGTCGAGAAACGCAATATAAACAACTCTGCACAACACTGCTTCGCTTTACGAGAACGCTGTCGATAAAATTATGCCCCTGTGAGTGACAGAACACTTCATGACGGCGCGTTGTCCACTGACGGCTCCGCTAAAGCCAGCGATAGGGCCGGTAGGCATAGCTAGGCGGACGTTGCAGCCGACGGCGCTTGCGATCCAGCCCGAGCTCGTCGAAGAGTGCTTATTTTTGCCAAAACAATTAACACTGTACACTTAGGTCGGCCGTAATTAAATACAATTGGTTAACTTGACGCAGTCGTTGCGAAGGGCAAGCAAGCGAAGCGAGCGGCCTCGCTCAGATGGTCGGTGTGTGATGTCTGCTCGCGAAATGCCCTCGCGTCGCGGCTCCCGATCTCACCAGTAGCTTAGTGCTAGTGTACAAGGCGCTGGTTTGCATAACAGGCACACGTTCGAGATAATTTTACTGAACTGGTAACTATTTCATGTCAGAAACAAACTGCAGCAGGCAAGGAAAAAGAATAACTGCGAGAAACCGGCCAGCCAGCATCGCCTCCGTGGAGGGAACGTCAGAGAACGTCACATGCCAGCCGCGCTGCCATTGGCTGCGACCATAATAATAATAATATTTGGGGTTTTACGTGCCAAAACCACTTTCTGATTATGAGGCACGCCGTAGTGGAGGACTCCGGAAATTTCGACCACCTGGGGTTCTTTAACGTGCACCTAAATCTAAGTACACGGGTGTTTTCGCATTTCGCCCCCATCGAAATGCGGCCGCCGTGGCCGGGATTCGATCCCGCGACCTCGTGCTCAGCAGCCCATGGCTGCGACCAGACGACGGTGCAGTTGTCGAACACGTCGGACGATGAAAATCTGCCCGGTTTGTCGCGCGCCGGACGTCCGATCCGGCGCTTCGGCACGGCAAAACACCTCGATTCGGGCTGCAGTTTCGGCGCGTCGGACGCCAGATCGGACACCGAATCGGACCGTGTGTCTCCCGCTTTATTTGGCGAACACGAGCCGATCAGCGCGCCGTCCGTGCAGCTCCATCTAGTGCTATGGTGCATGGCCTACGGGCTTCTTTGACACCTACTGAGCACAAATTCATGATCACCGCTCATATACACGCTTCCCATGGCACTAGCTGTCGTGTTTTCGAGAATACGTGTCCTCATCTTGAATTGGTGAGACCATATTTCCTCTTAGCGTCCGGTATTAGAAGCAATTTTTTTCTATGAACATTCTACTATCATCTGTTACTAGGAAGTTGATTAAAAATTAGGAAAACAGTTACTGTGCAAAAAAACATTTTTTTTAAAGCAGCCAGTCTTTGCATATTCATTTATAGTTCAGATGCTGTTATATATATGTTCATTTTTCACTAAATCATTTTTAACAACTTTCTAGTAACCAGTGTTACTAGAAAGTTGATTGAAAATTGTGGAAATTTACACCTGTCCATGAAACAAGACTGTCTTGCACCAGCCATGTTCACTGAATAATTATAACCTTATTGAATAATATTCATGCATGTTTTGTAACTTGGGTTATGTACTTTAAGAACATAATTATTTTTATGGACTTCCTATTGAATCGTGTTTCTAAAAAGTTAAGATAGTGTGTCTTAACTTTCTAGTAACTTTCTTTTTACATACTGAAGTTAGAAAAGAAGTAACCAACTTTCTTTTGACAAACGTTACTAAAAAGTAAAAGACAATAGGATGTTACTAAAGTTGATAGGATGTTGATAAAAATTCTAAAGAAAGTAAGGAAGCATTTTTGTATGGGAGAACCTCGCTGGGTTTCTCTTGACGTCCGCAATTTCACCGAGCTGGGGGAGAGAGAGCAGAGAGGTATTGAAAGAGTACAAAAACATGTTCGCAGTTCTGCCCGAAAGACGAAGCACCGATTGCGATAGCAAATGGGTAGATAGCTATGCGAAGTAGGGATAGTGGTTTTATCGGCTGTGTAAAGTTTTAAGCATTCGCTTACTAAATTAATTGACAGTGTTAGAATATGCAAAAGTGACTCAACGAGGACGTAGAAAGAAACAGACAGAGACAGTGCTGTCTTGTGTGTCTGCTTCTTTACACGTCTTTAAGTCGCGCTTACACATTTTATCATAGATTCAAACCAAATAGCCCGTCAACGTGTTTTAACTAAATTAACCGGCACGGTGTCACGCGCGCACAGGCAAACATGAACACATCTCACTCGATGACAGCTGAAACTGCCTGCGAAAACGGTGAAGTTGGAATCGCGGAAGCAGCTGCGGGCCAGCTGACCTCCGTGCATAAGTCGCCTCAACGCGAACAAAACGTCGAAAGCATAGCGCATACGAAGCTTCCGGCAGTACGCACACTCTGTAAACATCGCAGATCGCTTCGAAGATTAGGCCCGCGCGGGATCACATTTAGGCCACGTCGCCGATCGCTTTCAAGACACACGAGCGCCGGCAACGCGTCCATATAGCGTGCGCCCAAAGGCGTCTACTACGGCATGCGCGATTCGCGTGGTCAACGCCGTAGTATCAACGCCGGTTGTCCCATGAAGGGAATTATGGGAAGTACATGGATTTGCGTAAACTTCGTTCCTTTGGCTTCAAACGGCGTTGTGACTTTGTAAACTCGTCATTTTCAACAGTACATTGCGCAATAAATAATTAAATAAACATCATTAAAATTGCCCGACGGTAAGATTCGAACACAGGAACTCTAGCAGATAAGCCTGATATTGAAACCATTAAGCCACGGACGCATGTATCGACAAGCGAATGAAACGCCCTTATGAATTTATCGCGGGCATGCCAGTGCCTTGAGACGCTTGGCGCATTTCGACTTGGCCACCTGGACAAGCTCAATCGTTGCATTTCTTAGCAATTGTACGCGTTCCCGGCGTCTTCTGCACTTCGAAGAATATAGATTGCTCTCAAATATACGACAATAAGATTTATATAGCGTAATATACAAAGCCACAAGAACGTCTGAATCCACAAGCACGAAGGTCAGACAAATCCATGTACTTCCCATCATTCCCACGGTAGGACAACGACTGCAGCGCCAGAGTTCCCTCTAGTAATTTTTGTAGGAAACTCTATGGTCTCAACTATGCACGAAGTGGCGGGAAAGGAGGACATTGATCTCTAGTGATCTAAAGAATGGAAGGACGCTTGATTCTGCAACCCGTGAGGGAGCACGGCGAAGCGTCGTCAGGGAAGAAGGAGTGGGAAGTGAAAGATGATAGAGAAAGAGGGAGGATGTGGCCTAATATACTCCACTATGCGCGACAAATGGCAGTCCTCAGTAATGTTGCCAGCGTTGTAGCGGGCGCTTATAGAGTGTCTATTCCTGTGGAACTTTTAAACTCCAGCAGGCTTCGCAGCGCAGGGAGCTGGGGAACTCCAAGTCAGCGCTCCGGGTTAACGTCACCTTTTTTCTAGGTGGCGTTGGCTGGGGACACACCGGGAACAGCAGGTCAGTCTCTGTGGCCGCTGGAACGCCGTGGCGTCTGTAGGTGTTCATCACTGTTGAGCGTTCCTGCGCCAAGGATGGGCAGGCACAGAGAAGGTGCTCCAGAGTCTCGGGGTCCCAGCACCTCTTGCAGGCAGGTGACGTGGCGCGGTCCTTGGCCTACAACCGGGCCGCAGTCCAGGTGCAGCCAGTCTGGAAGCGCAGGAATGTGGAATGGTCTCTTCTGGAGGGGCCGTTCTCTGGAAGCGGCTTGGGGGCCCTGCCACTAGCCACTCGGGGGTCCGGGTGAATGGAGGTGAGCAGGTACCGTAGCCGATATCTCGTGTAGTCCAAAGCCGCTACAGCTCTGGTAACCGGGACTACATCATGATGGGCAGCTTTGGCGTAGGTATTCGTCTCCTCGTTAACGGCTACCCCGACATGTGAGGACAGCCCGTGGAAGGATATCGGGATTCCGGCGGTGGCTAGAGCCGTTAACTTGGCAAGCAGCAGCACCATTGTAAGTCCTGCCGGCCGTGGGTTGACGAGGGCCTGGAGCGCTGGCTTGGAGTCGCACATTGAGGCACCTTAGCAGCCACTGGAGAAGAACGTCCCTCCTCCTTCGCCTGACCCCCCTACCTCGCGCGCCACAGGAGAGGGCACGCATCTGGGCAGAATTCCTCGGTCGCGCACGCGATATTGAACCGCGTTCGCCGGCTAACCCTCCCACGCTTTCACTCATACAGAACCTCACGGCGACGGAGACGCCGATGGCAGAAATGGGTCTGGACTGCCATATAATTTCTATCGCAATAAACTAGCATCCCGCAGCATAGCGACGCGGCGAGGGTGGGTTTAGCGTAGCGTGGGAGAAGGAGCGGCGCGGCGCCGACACAGGTGGTGTGATTTCATCGCTATCCAATAAAAAACTCAGTGCCCTTCCACTCTGTGACGAAGGATGACCAGCGAAGCTGTGTATCTAGGCCCCTTAATAGCGAACTGCACCTCCGCCGCGGATCGGGCCGGTATTGCACAATCTTCGGGATCGGCCCACGTATGGGGAATGCTTAATGGCTGCTTCACCTCTGCCGTAGATCGGGCCAGCATTGCACAATCTTCGGGATCGGCCCACGTGCGGGGAGGGCTAAACGTCTTCTTCACCTCCGCCGCGGGTCGGCTCGTCATTGCGCAATCTTGCGGATCAGTCCACGTACAGGGAGTGCGTAACGCCTGCTTCACCTCCACCGCGGATCGGGCCGGTATTGCACAATCTTCGGGATCGGCCCCCGTATGGGGAATGCTTAATGGCTGCTTCACCTCTGCCGTAGATCGGGCCAGCATTGCACAATCTTCGGGATCGGCCCACGTGCGGGGAGGGCTAAACGTCTTCTTCACCTCCGCCGCGGGTCGGCTCGTCATTGCGCAATCTTCCGGATCAGTCCACGTACGGGGAGTGCGTAACGCCTGCTTCACCTCCACCGCGGATCGGGCTGGTATTGCACAATCTTCGGGATCGGCCAATGTATGGAGAGGGTTTAACGCCTGCTTCACCTCCGCCGCAGGTCGGGCCGGTATTGCACGACCTCCGGGATCGGCCCACGTATGGGAAGTTTTTTGCTTACGACACGAAAGTTTCCTTAGACGGTAGAGGTATAGAGCTTCGCTGTAAAAACCCGCCCTCTCATTTCGGCGTATTTCAAGCAGCTACCAGGTACGCGGCGTCGGAGCTAGCATGCATCTGAGCTAAGGCGTTGCGGTTGCCGCGGCGCCTCCTCGGTGCAGCGTCTTGCCAGCGCTTGGTCTGACGCACGACAGCGACGCATATGGCGTTTCAACAAATCACTTCTGTTGCGCTGGGCGCCTGAAATGGTGCGCCGTCTCAACCAAACGCCCCTCCCCCCGAGGAAGACGGTATGGAAGACGGCATGGAAACACCAGAGACCGGCGCCGCTGGTCTCTGGTGTTTGCAATAGCAGAGCATTGCATAACTTTTATATAGGCTCAGTACTGAATGACCCAAGTCTCATCATTAGAAACAAACACATTGTGGTTGCTAATCCGTCGCTTTAGATCATTTCATTTTTGCTTCCTTTTCGGGCTTTTTATTTGCAACCCATCTCGAGGAGGCTCACGTGCACGCTCACGCGAGTGACCGCTGTTGGCGCGCAGAGAAGCATGGATGGAACGCCCAGCGGAGCACAGACGAAACGCCCGGAGCCTTTTCATGCCTTTTCATGAGCCTTTTCATGACCGAATGTCTTGCGTAGCTTCCACGTCGTTGACTGCTATGTATGGAACGGAGTATATGCCGGTGCAGCCTCTCAAATCGGGAACGTCAGCTTGTTACTCTTCTTTCATCGCCTCACTAACGACAGTGATTGCCAGTTTTAGATGCTGTTGATACATCACTTGCACATAGGTTATAGGGGAATCTAGCAACAATACGGTAGAAGTATAAGCATACCACCAAATTAGCACACTCATTAAATCCACGTGGCACACAAGTGAACTTCACCTTCCGCCTTACAAAAAAATTTGCTAGAGCGCTTCGCTTTTCTTCGCCTTCCTGGGCTGCGCTGATATCGCCGCATGAAAATCCAAAAGTTTATTTCAGCGTGACCGCGTTCACACTTTGATCAGGGTGCGGAAAGTCCCTATGCCTCCCTTGGGACTCTCGCTCCTATGCCGATACGCGGCGTCAACGCCGCTTCCACCATTGGCTGTGGCCAGATTTCCGAGTTGAAATAATTGACAAAGGAAACAATGCCTGCTTGGCGTCACTGATGAGGTCTGAAGGTAGAGAGAGAGGGTGTGCCACCGGGAGGATCAGGCTTGCGGCAAAGCCCTCCCTTCCCCCTTTCGCATGCAAGCGGGCTGTGTTCATGCTTCATAGAAGGTCCGCTGGCCGAGCAGCCACATTGGCCAAATCGCGAAGCAGAACCCGCTAAAGTGTGATGTGTTTACGAAGCGCTTTTTTTTCGCATTTACTTTGGAAGCTCCTATTCATTTTTAAAGCACTGGGACATCGCTCGAACACACCAGTGTCAAGCAATTATAATGAAAAATATTTATGCAGAAAACATCGTTACCTACGAGTATTCGCAGGTAATCTATTGCATTTCGTCATTTCCTGAAAGTAGTTGCTTTGGAATTCCTAACTTGTGGTGAAGTTTAGGTTTACGGGGGCGCTATAACGTAAAATTATTCCAAATCTTTCTATTCCAATTCTGCAATTAGCCCCCCGCGTTTGGTCAAAAACTTTTTTGTACCACCCCCACTTCACCTGTCTGTCACAGGACGTGACGGAAACCACGATAGCTCCCAATCTGACTTGACGTGTACGCACCGAGTATGCATGATTTGACCGAACAAAATAAAAGTAGTTATTTCTGATTCGATGCCGTTTCGCCATTAGCCCTCGGTTATTGGTCAAAAGTTCTCGGGCTGCACCCACTTCACCTGCCTGTCACGCGACGACACAAAACTGCAAAAACTCACCGCGTCAAAGTTACGTGTGCGCGTTAAAGAACCATTAATATGCCGAACAAAACTGAATTTTTTTCTGTATAGTCCCAGGCTGTCCCGTTCCGAAATGAATAAAAGATGGCTGCCGTCGATCGCTCAGCGACTGGCTACTTGCACCTGCCGGAGAACATGGGTTTATTTGCATATATAATGAAACTTTTCGCGTGGCCGTGTAACGTTTTCGAGCACTTTCGGCACGTTTACGACCTAGTTCTGCCAACTTTTATTCGCTGAGGATCCGTTTTAGCGCCGTTCTTAAGCTTCCGTTGCATGCCACCACGATTTTCAACCAGCCACCCCAAGCTAAGTAACGAAAAACGGACCATTCGCCGACGCCGGCACCACACTCATCATCCGGTTATCAATTTTCAGTGCAGTGGCTCGGCCCCATCGAATTCCTCTCCACTTGGGCGTCCTCCTCGCCTCTTGTCAGTAAATGAGATAAGACAAGCCGCTCAGTGTAGGCAATGTTATTTCTTTTTCAAGCAAACAAAAGTGACCTCCTATGAACCAGGAGAGCGTTTGGTTGGTCTGTTCAGACAACCCTGCGAGGATACCACCCAATGCTTGCGTCGGTGGTTACGCAAATTTCACGTCAGGACATTGAAATAAAAACATATTGGAATAATTTTACGTTATAGGGCCCCAGTCCAACTAGTCCAAGTGAGGGGGCTATACAAAGAAAAGAGCTTCCTGAAACTATCAATCGTTAATTTTGTTCGTGTGTTGTGAAGTGGACCAACTAAAGTTGGCCGATTTCTGAGTCAGCCAAAACTCAACACAAGTAAAAGCTGAAAGTTTTTGTTTTTATTCACACCCCGTTCCGTACTAGAAAAAAACTGGCCTCCACGCTGTGCGAAAGTGTCAATCTGCAGAAGCGATTTGCCTTCGCAAGTGAATTTTGCACATGTAAAGCAAACATAGACCCCAGAAGATCCAAACCAATGTCACAGTGAATTCGACTGTGATGCATGTTATGACGGCGACACCTTTTGCGGCTTACAGAAAGAAGGCAGAGTACAATACATGTATTTCAGTGACAGCATGAGACGTAAGGATCAACAGAGTTTTAAACTGGCTACATTCATCTACACGAACAGGAAGTAGCCTATAATAGCTCTCATTATTTGAACTACATGCTGAATGAGGGAGCATGTCTCGAAAGCAAGCAAGCGCATATATCCTGCTTGTCGTCATACTTTGTGTCATGTTCATATATAGAGAAAAGCACGGCGAGTATTAGGATACTATTTTAACGCAACAGGAACCAAAGAACCGACTATTCACGAAAAAAACTTAATATTACTGTTCATCGCAAGGGGATTACCAGTTCATACTTAATTTGCATTAAATAGTCTATACTTCTATAACTGGTATCATTAAATACATTTTGCCATTTTGCTACATGTGCTCAAAAACTTTCACACATCCAAGCTGAGCTTAAGGCAAGGTAACTGAGCGTATGGTACTGTCTACGCTCCAAAGTTTATATAAAATACCGAGCTTCAACGTCCTTCAGTATAATATTGTAGTAATGGTGCACCAAACGCAACAAGAAATTACGCGCGTGCATCCGTTTGCCGTCATTTTCCTTGAAATTTGATTAAACTTCATGGCTGTTTCGCTTTTGTATATGTATTTTTGCATATGTTATTGTAGTGTATAGCCCAACAAACACGCACTCAAGCCCTTCAGTACAAGTATTTTACCGACAGCAGATGGGCTGCCGTCATGTCGAATGGATCGAGCGACACTGCTCCTATGTCCGTGCACTCAGGCTTGCACGGAACTGTTTTACTCAAGCAAAATGAATACCAGCGCAGAAAATAAAGTGAAGTGCTTGTGCTTACCTGCTGTCATTTGGAAACATTAAAAGCGTTGCAGAGCTGCAATTTGCGGTGTTAGACACCACAGAGCCGCGCAACACATCTGATACACCAATTTAGCCATCTTCGTCTAATGCTTGGTTGACCTGGTTTCCTACGTCTTCCGTTCATTACACGCCTGATCAAGCTTCTCTGTATTATCTTTCCCATCTTCGTACTTGGGACGACAACCGAAGCAGAGGACCAAGTGCGATCCGACTTGTGACACCGCCGAGAGAGTGACAAGGGTGAGGGTAAGTAACCTCGACGGACGCACGAAGACAACCACTTCCCGCCCTTCGCCCGATTTATTATTCACAAAAAGGAAAATAAAAAATTAAATTAGGATGTCCGGCAACCACTTGGAGCACACTTGTTCCTTGAAACCGAGACAAGCACTCGCCTTCTGGGGGTTGCATTGATCCCGCAAATCGTGCTATACGAAGCACGATAAGCTACAGAGCGGCCAGGCTCACTGCGTGGACTGGTTTTTCGCTTCCTGTTTGCTTTCAGAGTTAAAAAGAGCGATCGAGTACCGGCTAAGATTTCTCGCTTCCGTGTTACCTCGTGTGGTTTACATTGGCTTGGAAAACATCGCGCACGTGTGTAGCCCTGGCCTAAGGGCCTTTGCAGGAAAGCCATTTTATGCGTGAAGCAAAGTCAACCGCTGCGGCAGAGCCACTTACACATGAGCACTTCGTGGTTGCTGCACAACACTCGGCCTTTCGAAAGACAACTTTCCCTTTTGACCCCCCCCCCCCTCTCATCATCGCAGCAAAAACAAAAATGTGTCTTTATTCTCTTTGCGCTCACGTTTTATAATTTGAAAAGAGGACAGGTGCTTTTTGCGGGATGCTAATATTGTTCACCGACTCGAACGCCTGTGCGCCCTTTGCCACGTGGATGGTTGGAAAGTGGAAAACATATCTGCTTTCCCGCGGAAGCCGCCTGTACTGCTCTAAAATAAGATAGTGCTCAAGATAGAAATTGCATTTACAGCCAGAGCCAATCTTCAGGATTTGTATTGGTAGCTATTCAAATACAGCGCTGTTTCTGAGTGTCTGTTTCTTTCTACGTCCTCGTTCAGTCGCGCTTACACATTCTATAATGGATTAAAACCAACTAGCCCGTGGACGTGTCTCAGCTAAATTAACAGGCATGGTGTCACGCACGCAAAGGTAAACAGAACACATCTAGCTCGATGAGCGTGGAAACTAGCGGTTTTGGCTTTATTTTCTTATAAGTGGCATAAGAAGTTGAAAGAATGAGCAAGTTCTAAAATGCAGTGCAATATACTTATTCGTCGAAGTCGTACTCTTGGAAACAAAGTCAGTAAACTGCTTACAATATTCTTTGACATTCTGCGCATACAAGTTCGTTTTGGTAATTTAAGAAATCAGGTCGCTGTAAAGCCGACACAATTGCACATATGTGTAAACCGTATCCTCAATCAATTATTTTGGCTGAAACTTTTTCATTTGCGAACTAAAATGGCTTCATGGCAAGCTTTAGCGATAAGAACACATGACGGCCAGCTGCTAGACGTGCTTCATAATACCACCTGCTTTGATGCGAAAAAAGGCAAATGACCCATCGAGCTGAAAGCGGCCGTCCGTCGTCTGTAGCAGCGAAACGGCACCTCTGCTCGCATTGCCATTGGCTGCGAAGCCACGTCACGAGCAAGCAGCCGAACGTAGCAGAGCAGCCGAAAAGGAACGCCTGCTATAACGCTAGCGCACCAGGTGTTGCGTGAGGTGAGAGGGCCTCGCCGTGACGCCACGTTACCCTCACTCTCGCTCTCGGCACGAGCATTGTTCGACGGAGCAGAGCCAGCAGAGTAAGGTGTTGAGTAAGTTGCCTCAGGTGTTGCGTGAGGGGGGAGGGTATCGCCGCGACAAGCCGCCCGATGGGCATCGCCACGTCGGTGGCATGCGGTGTTGGCCCCGTAGGCTACTGCTGCTTGCTGGCTCGGGCAGTACGTGCCTATATGGTACGTTACTCGCAGTGCAGCACTCCAAAGACCACTGAGCGCCGTTCACTTGGACATTGACAATTCATAAGTAGTGCTTAGGTGTCATCGAATTTTTTAAGGATTTCTTTAACACTCCATGAATGTTTTCGACAACGCTTAACACACATAGAAAGAACCCAACGGAAGAAATATTCAGTTCTCGGAATTCTCATAATTGCATGCGACTCCTAGCAATCAAAACAAGTTAATTATTTAAATTAAATTGTCGGGTTTTGTCTGCTAAAACCACGATCTGATTATGAGGCACGCCCTAGTGGGGTGCTCCGAAGTCATTTGAGCAACCAGGGGTTCTTCAACGTGCACCTAAATGCACGGATGTCTTAGTATTTCGCCCCCATCGGAATGTAGCCACGATTGCCGGGATCCAAAAAAAGACATGTCCTCTGTTTCTTCCACTTATCGCGTTCCTGTTCCCGGTTAAACTTGGCAATGTTATTTTAAGCCTTCATAAATCGAGCTACGGCACGATAGGCCCCACAATAAACTGCTGCTCTCACTTTACACATCTCCGAAGCAACCTCCGCCATCACCCCTACCCCCCCCCCCCCCCACCCTTGCTGATCAAATATCTTCCTTCAGCATTTCGACAGGCCATCAATGCTGGTATTCGGAATGAATGAATGAATCTGGTATCGATAATATTTTCCAGTGCTTGTTTTATTAGCTCCTTCATTCGCCCACAAATCACAGTGCAATGGAGGAAATTACGACCAGTGCCAGCGAGATGCGTCACGGCAGAGTAAAATCAGCCTTCTCCCCCCGGGCTCTCCCCCCCAAAAAAGAAAAAAAAAGCAACGAGGGAGAGCGAATCAAACAAGGCGCACACTTGGTATAATTGCCGCAAACAACTCGAAGGACATAATTCCTTTTGGTAGATTCTGTAGCCTGGCACCGTGTGCAACTTATCAGGAGTGTGCCGGATGCGCGAATGCGCAAGCATGATATGTGGTGCGAAGCATGAACACTTGCGAAATATCAGGGAGAACAAAGTTTACCTGTGCCACCAAATTGACAAGTTAGTGACGCAGAGACTTGACTGATCATTCTTACTTTATGTTTTTCTTCATGTCCTACATTTGTTGCAAAGTGTTACAATTTCCGCAGGAATTTAACCAAAAAAGCGCTCAGAAAGCCATGGTGTTAACTGCTGCCAATTATTCAGACGAAGCCGAGGGCAGACAGGACCCTATCAACGCTAAATATTATTAAAGAATGCGTGTAATAACACACGTACGCAAAATACGCAGAGCTTAAGAGGAAGGTTTAGTTCGTGTGCTCCTATCTAAGTACATGTAAAAGGAGAATTCATTTTTCTCTGCAACCACTGCACCAAATTTGACAAGCTATGTTGCATTTAAAAGAAAACCTAAAATATAGTGACTGCTGGTTTCGAATTTTCGACTTAGCTCGTCAACGTTTTTTTTAAAATTGGCAAAAACCGAAAATTTTGAGAAAACTAAACTATCGGTTTTACAACTGTGTAACTCAACAACGAAAAATAAGAATACAATTCTGTGAATTGCATCTAATAGTACATCTAGAGTGCACAAGATTGGTATGTTATACATGAATATCGAAAAAAATTTTAATGTGGAAATGCAGCATTTGCGGAACCCTTGTAAACAACGTAACAAATTCACGTAAGATGTAAAATGACATACAGAATTTGTCCGGTTTGAATTATCTAATGGATGCCATTCACAGAACCGCGATATCTGTTCTTGATACAGAGCTATGAATTTGTAAACTTCGTGCTTCTATTTTTTTGAAACTGTCGAATATTTGAAAATCTTATTAACAATATTCATGCCCTAAATCAAAATTCCGCTTACGACAGTGACTACACTTTAACTTTCTCTCTCAAATGCAACAAATTTCATTAAAATCAGTCCAGCGGTTATCTCATAAAAACGTTTTTGCGTTTTAGATGTACTTGAATAGGCCGGGTCGTAGTTGGGCCCGAGCTAAAGCTTCCTCTTAGTTATAGGAGACACGTCAGTAGTTCAGTGTCTACGTGTCAGTGTAGCCCTAGTATTTTCGCACTGGTTTGTCTTTTCCCCGACTTACGTATTATAGACGGAACACCTTCAAGCGACAGGATTTGTGCCTGTTGGCACTCGCAGTTCTGACATGGACTGATTTGCTCAGTAACACGATTGCTAGAATGCGCGGCACACATGTACCTATTTGCACTTCATGTCTACATCACGCAAACAACGGCAGTATTCTTGCATTAGACGCACACCAACGATAAACAATGCAATGCCTTTCAGTTCCCTTTTTTTTTTCATTCGCCAACCACATTATTACTACGAGACGTGTCTATACCATACGTATAGTTCAATAAAAACGATGTTACGCAAGTTGGGGCCTCCTTGGTCGCTGGCCATTTGTGGGGACTTTGCAGGAGGAAGTTTTTTTTTTCTTTTTCTATAGTGCACGGGCAACAGCCAAGCTGTTACTAGTAGAGCGAAAGACTTCATTGTGATGTCAAGCATTTATCAATGTTGCCTTCTTTATTCCTAATTATTCGTTCTAAATCGTACTGTTTCCTTTTTCCTAATATTCTCGTATGAATATTCAACGAAAGAGTCGCAGCAACACGTCGTTTGGATGAGTCAGCTAAGCTAAGCCTTCAGCTTCGTCCCAATAAAAGCTTGTCGCAGAAAGCTCGGTCCGTTTAATAGTGTCACTTGAGCATTTTCTTTCTTTTTTCCCCCTTCTGGTATTCCACAGCGTCTAAATTCAAGTAGAACAAAGGCTGATTCCTGTATTGAAATAAAGCCGTTGGCACAATTCTTGTCTAAACTCTTCATTTCGCTTTCGTGCTTCCTCAAGAGAGAAAATGGTCAGCGGAGTAGTCGCAGAATAAAAGCAAACCAAGGCGGTGTATTTCAGCTCAAAATGCGCCTTTTGCCGGGGGTGAAACCGTCTTTAGCAAGCCTGCACTTTGAACTGCTCTCGTTTCGCTGTTTCGAGCGAATCCCTATATTCTTCTATTTTATGGCTTTTCTCTTTCGCTTTAAACTTAAGGAAAAACTTGTTGGTTTCAAGCCTTCTTATTTACGTCCCGTTATCAATTTTCCCGGAGAAATATAAAAAGAACAGACGACGTACTCCTGCCGTTCAATGATGCGCGGAAGTTCCAACCGGCTTTGGTGGGCACCCGGGCGAGAATTGAGCCTGCGGCGCACCATGGGATAGTTCCGAGCGCTCTTAACTCGAAACATTTCTTCGGATTTTTTAGCTGCTGCTTAGGTGACGCTATAAGAAAGCAATGGTTTTAGACAAGAGTTCTCAATTTGTTCAAGTTTATATGTGGCCTCCATCTGCAGTTGTGCGTCTTGGTTTCATTTTCGTTTTTGTTTTTATAGATGGCTTCAAAAGCGCCAGCACTTTGAAGTCCCAGAGACCTCTTTAGAAAACTATCTCTGGTCCTTCCTCGACTTCATTTCTCTCTAAACACGAGCCCGCTGCCCTCAGGTCTACGGGGTGTGTTGTTCTCTTTTTTTTTTTTTGACCGTACAGGATTTTTGAAGATAGCCTGTGGTAGATAGCTTAATTGTAGTCCTTGAGCAAGATTACTTGAAGCGGCGGATGTTACTAGCAGGAAAAAATATAAATGCAGAACAGACTACTTAATTAAATTTTACTAACTACTTGCCTAATTAATTACATTACGGCACATACCAAATTTACAAAGCGCAGCTGATGAGTTCGCAAGGGATATGCACTTAAAATGTCTTCTAAACATCGCACAGGGTTCGAGATATGCGCCATGAAATTTGCACTAAAAGTAACAAGCCGCTGATGTAGGCACTGAAGCACAGTAGTGGATGCATTAGTAAGATCTTGATGAGGGCTAGTTGGTTCATACATAGAACTGAGGTGAAACAGCGCGAAAAAGACGAGGACACAAGGAAACAAATACCACAGACAAGCGCTGTTTAAGTTCTAAGTAGTGGATGGAACGTCCATGTATTTCGTCGCTCACGTTGAAATGAATATCTCTACGTTGGGGTGCTATGAAGGTCGACCCGAGTGTCTCGCTCGCCTGAGTTTGCTCGACGGCAGTCCGTGAACAAAGGTAGCGATCAATGCGTGAATGTAGCAGGCAGTAAAATGTTGAGATAAAACCACGTATCTCGAACGCGCACAGTCTGCGCACGCTGCTTCCTCGTTTTAAACATAGAAGAATGGGCAATGCTACATGCAAGCGCCGCTTATTAGACCGTTTTATAATAGCGCTTGCCGCCTTGCGTCCGTTAAACGCAAGCACATTCGCAGGACGTTATGGCGCTCGTCCTCTTAAGGCCTTTATATAGTTCGAGGTCGTTAGAAGACGGTGCGATGTCTGGTGACTGGCGCCAAACGTATCCAAGCCAAGCCAATCTTGAAGCAAGTCGTTGCTATGTGAATGCGTCTGGTTAGGCCAATGGATGAAAAATCAACGAACGATCTCCAAAACTGGACGAGCTATGCACTCAGATTTACGTTTCAGGTGAGTTTAGAGGAAGCGAAAGCGCATTTCAACAGCTACGGACGATCAACGAAAGCGAGATCATAGCCATCGCAACAAGTCGCACTGAAGTGGAAGCAACGGGTGCCGTCATGTTCGACAACGCTATTTCTTAGTGTCCGTCAACATTAGTAGAGTGTAAAACTTGGCGAGTTGGTTGATTTGCATAGTAAAAGCAGTTCGAAAGGAACGGTAACACAGGACAGAGGCTGGACTAACAACTGACTGGTTCATTGCACGCAGGAAATACAAGTTAACGGTCACTTTAGCACACGCTAAAGATAATGAAGGCGAAGGCCGGCACGATCACTAGATATTCATTAAAATACTTGACATTCTCACTGGTTTACTTGTTACTTCCTATTACTTGTTTTCTCCCACCAAAGGTCGTGGTTTCAAGTGCCTTAATTAACCATATGTTCATTAACTATGTCTTTGTTAACTTGGCCCTAATTAACCCCAAAAGTCGCATCTTCGACTCTCACCAAAGGTTATGGGTTCGACTGGCACCAAAGATCAAGGGTTCAACCCCCAATTCTGGTGCTATTGAATTTTCCGGACGGTAAAATTTTCGACCCATGAGGTATCTAAAGCTTTCGCCCTAATAAAAACAAGCATTCCGTCTGCACGTGAACTCTCACAGTACTGGTTTTTGCAATATCTTTCGAGGAGGCTGATTTCGAAATCGAGCGCTTTGATAGATGGGACAGAAATGCGACGCTCATGATTTTTGATTCGAAAACCTGCAATGGGCCTATTGAGCGACAAAGCCGGCGTCTGTAGCAGCGAAACGGCACTTAAGTTTCTATTTGCCGTGACGCCACGTTATGATCGCGCCTCGACGAAGCAGAGTAGGTGAAACGGTGTTGCTTGTTGCGAGCCAACGTCACCAGTGCCCCTCGACGGAGCAGATACGACGACTTGACGCCGTGGGACGAGACGGGTTATCGTCGTCGAGGCAGTCGCAGGACATGCGCGTGCAGGTGAGAGAGTGTGATTGTGAAGAAGAAGAGGGGCTATTTTCTGCACCCCTTTAGGGAGCACGACTCAGCGCCTTCTGGAAGGGGAGGGGGACATAAAGACGAATAAAAAAGAGAAGAGAGAAGGTCGAGGCGATTGCAAAGTTCGATACCGTTAGCTACCACTGTCAGTGGTCGCCATGCGGCGCGTTCACAATTTACATGACAGCTCCGTGTCCTCCAGGAACGTAAGAATGCGCCTGAAGGCGGAGCAGTGGTGCCTGCCGGGAAGCAGCAGCTGGGATGCTGAGACCGTTGGCAGTCCGATGTGTCGGAATGAGACGTGGAGAGAAGCCCTCTCTTTGGAGAAGGCATTTGCTGTATCTCCGGCATGCCGTCCAAGAGCAGCCGATGCGGTGCCGCAGCAAGAGAGACCGCTCCTACCTTGTGAGGCCGCGTTCAGGAAATGGATGGGGCGGGCGACCGCCGCCGATCCGCAGATCCGGGTGGAGCACCGTTATGTGTCGCTGCAAAGTGTGCCTCGCATAGTCGAAGACCGTTACAGTGTTTCTGACTGGTACAGTTGCCTGGCGTGCTGCCTTTGCCAGGGTGTCAGCCTCCTCATTGCTCTGGACGGCGCCGTGAGAGAGGAGCCAATGTAGCGACAGCTTCGAGCCAACCGAAACAAGGGCGCGAAGATTTTCCGCCAGCAAGGCAATGCCAAGGCCGGTGGTCTCCGCTCGATGAAGAGCTAGGAGTGCCGCTCGCGAGTCGCAGAGGAGCGCAACCGGGAACTCCAGGGGGTTCTCCGCCAGCATGTCCGCAGCCAGATGGAGGCCAGCCACCTCAGCAGTGGTGGAGCCTGCGGCGAAAGGTATCCGGCACACTCGTGAGCGCCGAAGGTCAGGGATCACGCAGGAGACTGGGAGATGCGGAGACTGCATGGACCAAGCCGTCCGTGTAGGTGTGGCGATGTCCGTCCAGCGGATCCTTCAAGAGGAACGCCAACTCCTGCTACAATGCACCGTATGGGGATCGCCTTTTGCGAGGCCTTCCAACATAGTAGAGACCTCCAGTGGCTGATGGTGCGGAGAAGATGGTGGGATGGCTAGCGTGGGAGGGCAGCCTAGAACATCCTGGTATAGCTGACACAAGCTGCCCTTGCGCGAGTGTGATCGGCTCCGCAACATTGAAGGCAGAGGTGCGCTACCCGGGGCGCGATGTAGCCTGTCAACGTGATGAAGGCCATGCCGTAGGAGCAGCAGGGACAGCGGCCAAGTCTGTGCCTCGGCTAGGGTTGCAGCAACGTTCGAGGTTCCTGGCAAGCCAAGAGTCATCCGGATGGCTTTCCGGTGCTGGAGCTCGAGGAGGTCTACGCGAACCCGTGAGAATGCCACGAGAGGGAGTGTATAAAGAAGCCTAGGTGTTGCAGCAGCGGCGTATAGAAGGATACCCCATTGTGGTGTGCATTCTCTGCCACGGAGTAGCAGACGGCCAACCGCCTTTTGCACCTTCTGCACTTGGGCGATGAGCGCCTTGGCAGCTGGCACCCACAATAGCCGGTGATGAATCTGCAAGCCCAAGTAGGTAACAACACGCTTCCATGGTGTCCGGTTGCCACCCAGCACCATCGGGACTGTTCGTCGGCGTATGGCCATGCTAGGGGTGGACGAGAAGGGCCTCCGTCTTTGAGGACGATACGGAGAGGCCCACTGTCTGGAATTAGCACGCAGCTTCTCTCAGGGCTAGCTGCAAGCACGACCGTACGGCTAGAAGGCTTCTAGGGGGAGCTCGAGTCGACAGAGCTACATCATCAGCACGCCACCTCGCTCCCGGAATCCGGCTCGCGATCCGTATCTCTCTCTCACTGATTGTTCGAGACGCCAGTAGCCTCCACTAAGCTGGAAAGAGCTTCTCATGCAGATTACTGCAGCGCGAAAGACGCATCACACTTAGGTTCCACGTTGTTTTCCTTTAAGCTTCAGTAAAAATATAATTTCACGTAGTAAAACAGTGAGCAACGACACTGTGAGCTCTTCCTTTGAGCTCTTCCTCTTCCTTTGCTTTTCCACAGCTCCAACTGACGTATTTGTTTTTGCTAGGAGGACCTTTTATACGGTTGCCCGCTGACCTAAGCCCTACCACATCTAAACCTAGCCCGAGTCCGGCGTAGGCGAGGTCGTCCCGTTGAGCATGACGTGACGTCGACACCACCACTGCGGCGGCGCATTCGCACCCGAGTGGACCCAGCGCAGAAGCTTCATCCTCAACTAAGCGTAGAGACGCCGAAAAGTTGAAAAGTAGATCAGAGATCGCGATGAGCGAAGGGCTGTGAGAACTTCGAAACGCCGAGTAAACGCCGAGCTGCAGCGGAAGCCGACGAGGCGCGTCGTTCAATGGAGGATGCCAGGAGGAGGAGGGAGTCGCAAGTCAACGACTAAATGTATATTCGTGGTGCAGGCAAGAACGAAAACATCGATCACAACGACGAAGACAACGGGGAGAACATTAAGAGCGTTGAATGGTCCTTGTTCAGCAAGCGGAAACCAAACAGAAAAGACCAGCCCGAACAGCTTCGCCTCGAAGGGGTAAATCGACTTCATTTTGCACTTTCGATCAAACCAATTAACAAAGCACGTGTGCATGACATTCCTAAGCAGGATATAATGGCAGCACTAGAGATGACGGCAAAAAGTTAGGAACTTGTAGAATTAGGAATTGTCCGCTACGACTCTGTAGAAAACTACATAATGGTCACGGTCAGGGATGAAGAACAAGCGGAGAGGCTTGCAGCGCTGACATGACTGTCTGAGAAAATGAGGGGCCGCGTTCGTATGTATGAAGTGACAATCGAAAGAACGCCAACAGAGAAGGTTGGGAACAGTCGGGGGGGGGGGTTATGAAGTTGCGTCCCCGCCAGACCACCGAATGTATCAAAGACCACTTGAGATGCGAGACTGCAACTATCCTAGAGGCACGCCTGCCTGTTCGGGAAGACAAACATGCTCCTACTAACTTTTAACAAGGTATTTGCCCCGAACAAGCTCGTATTCAACTATGAGATCACAAGGGTACACGCGTAACGACCGAAGATTATAGTCTGCTATAATGATCACGGATTGGGACACACTGCCAAGTACTGGACTTCAGATGAAGATTGCAAACAGTGTGGTAGAAAACATCCTGACGACAAGGAATGCGACGAAAAGTTGTTCCGTATTCCATGCCAGAAACAAACGAGAAGAAAGGGGCTTAACCGAGGGGCCCAATTTTTATTAGTCATATCATAAGAAGCACAATCCACTGACACCAAGGACAGCATAGGTGAAATTACTTGTACTTAATAAATGAAATAAAGAAACGATAAATAATGTAAATTCAAGTGGATGAGAGAACGAGTTGCCGCAGGTGGGAACCGAACCCACAACCTTCGTATTTCGCTTAGGATGCTCTACCAATTGAGCTACCGCGTCTTTTTTTCTTTATTACCTTGATTTCAACACCACTCAAACGCGTACAAAGTAGGCCACTTCGTGCAGAAAAATAATATTACGTCACTTCGAGAGACTGTACATATTTAAAAGGCACTCAAAGAGGATATCACAGCCACCTAAGTGTCAAGCTCCTGAAACCACTCTGGCGGTTCAATCATGTGCTTGAGGGCATAACGCGTGTACCTAAGACTTTCACTTAGGTGTTCCCTCGCAGGCCCTTCATCTACGCGGGCATTTCTGACATCCGTACGCGTTTTCCACACGCTACTCATACACAAAAGCATTATCAAGTCAGCCGGCACTCCCCCTGTGTCTGCACACGGTAAGAACCGAATGCTGAAAGCACTTAACGGCAGTTCTTTCTTCAGAGTTCGTTTGAGAACATCCCACAAAAAAACTGAGTCATGGCAATCCAAGAGAATGTCCTCAATAGTTCCAGGTTTCTTACATATTATGCAGTTAACAGACCATGTAACAAAGAAGCCCTTGCTTTGCAGCCATGGCTTCAAAAGAAGAGTGCCCAAATGCAATTGAAAACATAAGGTTTTCGCTGTAGGTCTAACCGACATTTTTCTAACGCGTTTCAGCACATTGCGTTCCGGTCCTAAGGTATAATTCTTACGGCAAACAGGATGCGGCAAGAAAACATCAACCAGATCACTACAAAGCTTCTTACGCGTCACTGAAGTAAACAATTCATTCGAAAAATGGGCTTTCAGTAAAGCAAAGGATATAACAACTTGCCTCAGAAAGCCAATTGGCGTTCGAGTATGTTCATTTGTTGATGAGGCAACCCACTCTGGCAAGGAAGAACTCAATCGCACTTGAATAACAGTACGCACAAATATATTACTCTGGTCCCTTAAGAAAAAGAACCTACTAACAATCTGTTTGCAAAACAAATGTGTTCATCCTAGTCCTCCATTCTTCACCGAATGAAACAAGTTACACCGGCTAGTTCTCACCCAAGTGGATCCACATATATATACCGCAAACACGCTGTGAAGTTTCTGCACCAAAATCCTTGCCATGCATAACAGTTGTAGTACATAATACACCTTTGCAACTAAAAACAAATTGCAAACACTAGCTCTTGAAAACATCAAAAAATAATGCCCGCACCATTTTTCTGTCTGATCTTTAACTCTTCTTACTTCTTCGAACCAATACGCGGCACTGTCACGATAATGTTGTAATGGCACCCCAAGATATTTTCCAGAGGTAACGGTCCAGTTCATATTGCTAAAATACTCGGGTACTTGTGGCCAGCTGCCGTGCCATAAACCTAGTCACTTATTCCAGCTGACAACACCTGCAGTTGCGGCGCAAAAAGAAACCTCTTTCATAGTGTTATTCAAGCTTTCTGCATCACGGCAAAAAATTGCCACGTCATCTTCATAAGCCAGAACTCTAGTCTCAATTCCTGCGTAAATAAACCCACGAATAGATTGGCTTTTAAATATTTTCAAACAGAAAGGCTCTAAATACAAGGCAAATAAAAGAGGCGACAAACAGCATCCTTGTTTTACTGATGATTCCACTTTTATACTGGCGCCTAATTTCCTATTAATTACTAACCTTGCAATGCAATCTTCGTACACGATTCTTACTACATCTGTCATCACTGCACCAGCTTTAACATGTTCTAAGAGCAAAAATATGACATCATAGACAACTCTGTCAAAAGCCTTTTCAAGGTCAATTTGTATCATAGCGACTCTGTCCTCTCTTTCATCGCAGCATTCCAGTATGTTCCTTGCAGTATGCATGCATATTCGAAAAGATCGATCTGCCTTTGATACCGCATGTCTGATGGGGGCCCACAAGTTCTTTTAGAACTGTCTGCAATCGTCGCAGCAGTACTTTAGTGTAAACATTATAGTCCGTATTTGTCAAGCCTATTGGTCTGTAGGCTTCAACCGCCAAAAGGCGCGCACGATCTTTTACTTTAGGAATTAAAATAACATGCGATGGTCCGTAAAGGAGGTGCTTCCTTATTCTCGTACATATCCCTTATCACGCGATGTAATGCTACAGCTATTCCACTTTTAAAGCTCTTATAGAAAGCCCCTCCAAGACCATCAGGCCCCGGCGACTTCCCGGGACTAAGTTCGTCAATCGCATCCTCAACTTCGGAAAGGCTTATTGGCCTGTCGAGCGCTTCGCATACCTCGTCTGATAATGTTGGCATTAATGGCAAGAAGTCGGTTCTAAACCTTTAAATATCACATGTCTTTTTCCCCATCAAACTTTCATAATAAGACTCAAATGCGTGCTCAATCATTCCAATATCACTAGTGACTTCCCCTTGATAACTTATTTTTGTTATTTTTTTGGAAACCGCGTGTTTCTTCTCGTCACTTATTGCTCGCTTGGTAGGCGTCTCTCCCATCCATAAGCTCTCCACCCTTGCCCTTAATACCGCACCCCTGTACTTTTCTTCATCCATGACTCCAAGTTCAGACTTAACTTCTTTGATTTCCTTCGAAAATAAGCCAGGCGAAGAGCTTTCTGAGCTGAGCATATATTTTAGCCTCAGGTGTAATTTCCTCTCACGCTCTTTTTCTTTGTGATAGACTAGGCATGCTCTTTCAATTGCGGTGAATTTAACATCTCTTTTGAAGAGTTCCCTTTCTAAAAATGAAGAACGCTGACGTAGTTATGTTGAGCAAATTTTCGAGCTTTTCTTGAACTGCCTTTTGAAAAACGTCGTCTTGCAAAAGCTTATCATGTAGCTTCCATAAGTCCCAGCTGAATTTCGAAGGTTCTTGTTTCTTTCCTATGGTTGACATCACGAGGCAATGATCGCTAAAACTAACATGTAACACTTGATAACTTGAAAATAATGGTACAAAGGTTAACGGAGCATAAGTTCTGTCTAGCCTGCCATGACACTGACCTTGATAGAGCGCATACATGGTATGGTTGTCGCGTGACAACACATAAACAATGTCTTAAAGCACTTGTTGCCTTGCAATCGAACTTAAAAGCAACGCACTTTTATCACAAACACTAGTCAACCTACATTTATCCTCTGGAAAGCAAACACAATTAAAATCACCCAGTAACGTGACATGTCTTTCACAATTCAAGTACTGCTGAATATCACCAAAAAAGACTTCCTGCTCCCGTGCAATGTTCGGAGCATAAACACATATAGCCCTCCAAGGCATCTCTGAAAAAGTAAAATCGCAGAGGACCATTCTACCATCCTCGGATGACGTGACGGCTTCAACTACAGCAATACTGCTACGCAAAAGAATAAGGCAGCCCCCAGACCTACCCGCCGCATGACATACACTTACGGTATATCTAAGGCGGAAAACGTTAGCCATTTGCTCCGTGTATTAATGAGTTGCAATTTTTGCTTCTTGAATGGCCAATAAATCAATATTATATTCAATAAGAATACGGTTAACTTCGCATTGCCTTCTACGCCCGCTATGTTCACGCACGTTCAACGTCGCCACACAAAGACCAGTCGGAACATTAGCTGCCACTTACGGGGAGGAGAATCTAAACCAATTACCGCACATCGTCCGTCTCACATCTGCTACGATGACTCGACGGTCTAAGGATGTGGACTATGGTTTCCTGGACTTCAAAGCCAAATGACGACGGCCGACGCACATCCTGCCCACAAACCCCAGTCCCCAGACCCCAACAACAATTTTTCTAACCCAGGAATGGAGGCGTCTGGGTTGTAGAAAGGCGTTTGGCTGGAACGCCGGGCTTGGGCTTGAACGGCAGTCAGCGCCCCGGGGTAGCTTTCGGACGGGGCTCGTCATTCCCTGCCTCTTGATCCTTTTCCTCTTGCTCATCCGGCTCTTCGTGAAGCCTCTTAGCAGGTACACTACTTGACGTTGGCATCACAGTGCCGCCAGTGCCGTGCTGTTCGCCGGTCGTCACTTCTGCTGATGTGAACGTTTCTTTGGCCTCTTTTACCTCAACCTCTATTGAGTTAGTTGGTTCCACCGTGTCATCCCATGGGTCTTTCTAGCCGTCCGATGACTTGTCTTCATTAACAGTCGTTGCCTCCTTCAGGGGCGTTAAAACCGAGGGCTGGGTCTCTTTCCCTTCGCCTGCGGCTTCCACTGCGTCGGCCACGTCCGTCAGGTGATCTGTGACATCTTCCTTCAATGCCGGTCATGTCACTGTGGCATAGGTTCGGACGCACTGGGTCTCGTCGTGGCCGCAACGACGACAAAGCCCGCAGCGTGGTACACGGCTCTCGCGTCGTATGTGCCCGATGCCGCGGCATCGGAGGCAGAGGGGAGCTCTGCCAGGAACGTGCACGAGCGCAACATCTTCCACCACTCGCAGCTGGTGGGGTAAGTCTTCAGCGGTGATGCCCACCTTCAGCGTAATAGGGACAGTACGGGTGGTTGACCCTTTGTCAACGCATCCTTCTACCCGCCACCTGTCCCTGGTGATCTGAGTCACCTTTCTAAAAGGCGACAAGGCTGTGCGAACATCGTCGTCAGGCATACCGTGAAGGAGCCAGTAGAGCTTGATACGGGCGCCTCTGTCACACAGGTCCACAACAACGCAGCGGTGGTCCTTGACATCAAAAGCGTCTGCAGCGATAATCCTCTTTTTTTCCTTCTTCGTCCTTGAAAGTCACCGCCCACAGATGGTTCATATCATATGCACCCAGCGCAACCACTTCCGGAATGAGAGACAGCCGTGTAAGAGCGCCTCGAAAATGTTCCACTCTGTAAGGCCTCGCCTTAACGTCACCATGTAAAAAAACCGTATGCAGAACGGACGCACCTGTTGGCAGCGTTGGTAAAATAATTTGGTAGTCCTGACCTGGTTTTTCAGTCGACCTGATACCGCGGCCCATAAGTGTCGCTGAAGCCGCTCGTGAAGAGCCCGACATTCCACGTCCGCTCACCTCGGTGGCTGAAGAGGAAGTAAGCTACCGCGTCGCAGTTTCTCCATCCACTTTCTTGAGTATTTATGTGTCATAGTAGAACCCTGGGAGTGTTAGCCGGCGCCACCACTCACAGACGGTGACGGCGGACGTGGAACGTCCTTTTTGCCGCAGGCGTCACGAGAACGTGATCTTTTTAGGTGAAGGTAACTAACTGGTCAATAAACCCACATATGCTACCTGAAGGCATCAATATAGCCGGATTCAAGACCCTCGTTATGTAATAAACGAGAAGAAAGCGAGTTAACCGAGGGGCCCGATTTTTATTAGCCAAGAAGCCAACAACCACTGACACCAAAGACAACATAGGGGAAATTACTTGTGCGTAATAAATAAAATAAAGAAACGATAAATTAATGAAAATTAAAGTGGATGAAAAAACAATTTGCCGCTGGTAGGAACCGAACCTACAACCTTCGCAACGAGAAGAAGGGGGGTTAACCAAGGGGCCCGATTTTTATTAGTCGCAACCACAACCTTCCGAAATGCGAAGGTTTTGGGTTCGGTATTAAGCACAAGCAATTTCCCTTATGTTGTCCTTGGTGTCTGTGGTTGTTGGCTTCTTATGATATGCGAGAAACAAGGTCACATATCGCCAAACTCAGGCAGCCCTAGCCGTGCACCGAAAGACACTAAGAAAGTCGTGCAGAACATATCATAAGATTAGAGGATAGTAAGGACAGTATTGCCAATAAGGCACTTGTCAATCTTGACAGCCCCTCGCTACTAGAGCTTACCGCTCATCTTAACGAAGTATGGAGGGAAGGAAACCTTCCTGAGAACTGGAAAATGCCGAGGTTAGTCTGATACCGAAGCCAGGGAAGCCACCAGCCATTGAGAACCTACTACCGTGCTCCCTCACTTCGTGTGTAGAAAAGCTCCTAGAGCACATCGTTCTCAAGCCGCTACAACCATTCCTAGAGGACTCGGGAAAACTTCCAACAACGATGATAGGATTCCGTCCACACCTCTCAATTCACGACATCCTACTTCAGCTGAATGAGGAGGTAACAGCGACACGCCACTCCCCCACGGCTATCATCGCCTTAGATCTTACAGGGGCGTTCGATAACGTCAATCATACAGCAATCTTACAGACGCTAAACACGCTGGGCTGTGCGGCCAGGACGTATTCCTATATCAGAGATTTCCTCTCAGATAGAAAAGCCATCCTAAAGGTCGGGGACCAAGCCACAAACCCATTCCTACTGGGCGGGCGCGGCACACCACAGGGCGCATTGTTATCCCCTCTCCTTTTAGATATTGTCCTAATAGACCTTCCACCGCTCATCGATAACGTCCTGGGGATCCGGCATGGCCTATAGGCCGACGAAATTACCATCTCGTTGTCCACAGGATCCATCGGGGCAATGGACAGCCGCAGAATGGAACCACACTAAGACATAAAATAAAATTTTAAACCTGTTGTCATACTGCTGCAGAAAAAAAGAGCACCGTGCACTATCTAAAAAAATTACGTGGTTGTACGGGCCAAAACCACTTTCTGATTATGAGGCACGCCGTAGTGGAGGGCTCCAGAGATTTTGACCACCTAGGGTTCTTTAACGTGCTCCTGAATCTAAGTACACGGGTGTTTTCGCATATCGCCCACATCTAAATGCGGCCGCCATGGCCGGGATTTGATCCCGCGACCTCGTGCTCAGCCGCCCAACACCATAGCCATTGAGCAACCTCGGCGGGTCACTATAGAATGTTACCGAACCTTTCAACAGAATACGATACTACACTTGGGCAAAGGAAACCAACAAGCGCAAGGTCAAGTTCCTCTGTTGCTTAGACACGATTGCACCGCAACTGAACTGCAAATACCAGATTTCTGTAATGGTTTCAGAAAACTTGTGGTAGTAAAGCTATGCCCGCGCGGCCACCGACCAATGGCTGCAGTGTGCGCGTACTACAGTCCCCTAACGGGCAAGAACCGGAATGACTCCTACCAATGGCTCCGGAAGGTGCAGACACAAGCCGGAGGCCTTCCCATTCTAGTGAGGGGATGCTTTAACGCCAACGACCAAACCTGGGGCTAGGCCAAAGCTGACCCGAGAGGGTGCATGCTACACGATGCAATAGAAATGTGACCTGATCTGACAGTAGTCATTCCGGGGCTGATAAGGCGATGAGAAGTACGATGGACGACATGAGGAAGCGACCATTTAAAAATAATCACCAGGTTCAATCGCAAAACGATCCGAGAAAGGAGGGAAACGGCCTTTTTAGGGTGGAAAAAATGTCGAATGATTACCGGGGACCCTTTTGCAGTCTTTGAACAATTCAGCGCTATGATCGCGTAGGCGCAGCCGGTGCGCAGAGAAGCTATCCCATGCGATATAACTACAACACACATGGATAGCACCTTGCAAATCTACGACGGAAGGTCAACCCTTTGACCCAGCAGTACCGATATAAAGGAAAGCGTCACAAGACTCTCATGCGCCTTACACATCAATATCGACTCTTCAAGGAATGCCAAGAGCATTTAGAAGCAGACGCGTGGCACAATACGTGCGCGAAGCACGGCCGGGAAACTGGTATAGAAAGGTTATGACAGATTTTTAGGAGCCTGCTTGGCAGAAAGAGAGGCGCGCCTCCTCTCGCGGAACTCTTTTTTTCGAGAGGAGCATGTAGTGCCGGAAGGCAGCGTCATCCACACTTTCTTCCCACATTCTGCCGAAACGCCTCTGGAACCGCTGCCTTCGGCCACGATAGACAACGAAAAAGCGGAGCTGGACACGCCATTTATGCTTCGCAAACTCGTAGCTGCTCTTGAACAAGCCAAAACGAAGTCAGCTCCCGGAAACGATGGAATGACTTGGCAAGAACTTCGAAACCTCAGCAATGAAGTTCAAGAAAAGCTCTTAAGAATTGTGAGTGAACCCTGCGAATCCGGTCTAGTGCCGCATTCACTAAACTATCTCTTATCAGCCCTATACCTGAGCCGGGCAAAGATCACACAAGACCAGCTAATCTACGCCCCATTGCTCTGAAGTCAACTGTCTGCAAATTGGTAGTGAGAATACTAAAGACAAAAATACAGCACTACATCGAATACGTACAACTAAGTTTGCACCCTGCGCAGGCAGGCTTTCGGCTGAACATGAGTACTGCATATGGTTGCTCCGCACAGTGAAGAAACGCAAGTCTCGCAAACAGATGCCTGACTATATTTTTGCAGTAGATATGCGTAAAGCTTTCGACAACGTCAAACAAGCGGTCATACTACAGGAATTGCCACCTAGGTACTCTAGCCAAAGAACATACAATTGGTTCCGCAGCTTCTTCCACAGCAAACCAATTCAGCTCGACAAGGCACCGGGATGGAGTCCGAAGACCTATTACTTGGATAGGGGAGTACGCCAGGGCTCCTTCATCGGGCCTATGCTATTCAATCTGGCCATGACAAAGGTTGCAAAATATCTTGAGCGAGACACTTTGGCTCGCTTTACTATTTACGCCGGCGATATCACATTATTTACGGAAGCGGCGGATTATTCTGGCGAGCAGAGCATGCCGACTGAACTGCAAGCAGCAATTCTCAGCCTTAGTGAAATTTAGATAACCTCGGACGACAACTGTCGCCCGAGAAGACAGAACTGATCAGTGAAGACGACAAGAAAGCAATTAATGTAAGCAAACAGATCACGTTACACATAGGCCAAAGTGATATTACGGCGACCAATATACAAATTTGGGTCCTCGGATCACAGATTGCTAGACGAAACACACTGCAAAGCCCCAGCGATAGATTCGAAAACTGAAGCAGAAATGGAGACCGCTGTTGCACTTGGTTCGACGAATATCAAGCAAGCATAGCGGAGCACGTTAGAAAGCGTGCCAAACGCCTGCAAACGCAGTCGCAGATGGAAGGATTCTTAAGGGGGCACTCGTGTACTACTTCTCTGAACGATACGTCAGTCACATCGAAATGTTGCACAGGGGGAGCTTTCGTACGATCACTGGGCTGCCGAAGCACAAGAGGAACGAGAGCCTCCTCAAGATGGTAACGGTGCCTTCCATACGGCACATAATAAGTGAAGCTCTAATTCGAATGCGATCCCGCTTGAAGAACACGACTCAAGGAAAACAGATCATGTGATGGGATAAACAAGTCCACGTGATATCAGAGCTCGTGGAGGTGACCATTATGCCGCCATGGGAAGCACCACTGGCCATACGGAGGCAACAACGCCCTATCGCCAGGCGAAACACGGAAGCTGGAAAAATACTTGAAAAGAGATTCGAACTAAGAACACCGCAGCACACGGACGCTGCAATCAGAAACAACATAGCCGGCATGTGATGGCTTAGCACATCTGCACCCCAAAACGATGGCTATCACACATGTCAGCTTGCCGGGGTGCAACGTTGCACGCGGAACTCTTAATCATATGGGCGGTGTTCAACACCATTCCCATTTACATGGGGGATACTTTAGAGCGGAGTGTGTGAAATAATTCTCGGATCCTTACCGACTCGCGCGAAGCACTTCTCGAATTAATGGCACCTACGACAGATGATGCCGTGGCCAACCACACCTGAAGAAAATTCAAAAGACTATAGTATACAGGACAATGGGGAAAATGTTGAAGTCCTATGGACGCCGGGGCACGCCGGTACGGATAGGGGAAACGCAGCTGTTCACGCAGTTACCGCGCAAGCGGGTAGGCTTCCATCCCAACCGCACCCTCCATTTCCTCGCCACACCCCACGGATCAAAATCCATAACTAGCGATATGCGCCGAAGGCCCCCCTCGAAGAGAGGTGATTCATTACATTCGCGCCAAAATAAAAGCAGGCTGCAAAGAGGGACTATTACAAGCTACATGAGTGCATGTGTTTGACGACAAAGGCGGGCTTATTCACGCGGAAGAGGTCTTTAGCAACGTTATGATCAATTCTGCATACACACCAAACATACTTGACAAGTGGTACCGAACCGAAGAGGTTACGAGTGCGAAAACTTATACCCGATGCACACATTGTCAGGAGTCATGCAGATCACATTTTCCACACCCCATTTGGAGCAGCGCAGCTTTTTCACAAGGGAGATCCGACATTCATCACTTATTGCATGAACACATTAGAACCCTAGGGAATAAATAAAAGCTAACCTTGAAACAGAGAAAGCCATCGCGACATATGGCAGACAAAGTGGACTATTTCGAGCATTGTAGGTGGGGTCGTACCAGCCCCTGCGAAAGCGATGGAACTTGGACATAGCAATTCAAGAGTCCGCATAAAGCGGCAGGTCAAAGAGAAGGCTGACATAAAGATGTGCCTCAGCACACCTGTGTGCGGCAACCTATATTCTTTTCCCACCTAATCCCAAACAGCGGCTGAAAGCCGTCCCCTTCCTTGAAATACAGGCATCATCCATTCATTCCCCCCCCCCCCCCACTGCTCTTAGATGCTGCGCGCGCCTGCTGGCCTTGGTGGCCGTTGCTGCTTCCTCGGTCTCTCGTCGCGCAGGACGTCGGTCGCGTGTGGCGTTAGCACCGCAGGCTGTTGCTGCTTGCTGGTGCAGGCAGCACGTGCCGCTATGGTACATTACTCTCAGCCGAAAACTCAAAGGACGGCTCAGCGGCGCTCAATTAAACATTAATGTTTTCGCATTCATAACTATTAAGAAGTGCTTAGATGTCCTCGGATTTTTTTTGTGTGTTTCTTATGCGGAGAGCTTCAATGATTTCGTGTGCTTTCTGATCCGCGTACCTGGAGATGACGTGTTTTTTTAATCATTTACAGGAACATCAACGACAACGACACTATTGGGCCGCTGCCGAACATTTGAGTTGAGCTCTGCGTCCCCAGATAGCTGAACCATGCAGAGTGTTCATGGTTGCGCCTTCGCTAATTTGATAAAGCGCCCAGTCCGCTTGGGTTTACCGGAATACGGGACACGCTAAAACTCTGTAGTATCCGGTTTCGTATGCGAAGGGTCAAGAGGAAGCTTTAGCTCGGAATGAACAACGATTTATTTATTCAAGTCCACGTCAAACGTAGAAATGCTTTCATGAGACACACGCTTCACAAATTTCAATGAAAATTGGTGTATTGAGGAGAGAAAGCAATATTCTAGTGACTGGCAGAAAAAATTTAACTTGACGTATTTCTTCTCTCGAGAAATTTCCTGAGTATTGAAGCGGTTCAGGTAAATTGAAGCACGAAGTTAATCAATCTAATTTAGTACCAATAACAGGTATCCCAGTTCTGCAAACTGCACCTGTTACATTTCAAGTGGACAACGTACTTTGATGTGAAAATTTAGAAACTACGTGAAATTGTCAACAAGTTTACAATAGTTTTGCAATAATCCTCTTCACAGATTTATGGTATGTTCTAAAGTGGTGTGTACTACATTAATTTTGTATGACTCTGATGTATTATGAGATGCAGTTTAGAAAATTGCGATATTTTGTTTATTGCCGAGTTTAAAGTACTGCGAGTCCCGTTTTCTATTTTATTTTGTTTTTGCAACTGTAAGCATTTTTGTAGAAACCTACGACTTAAATAAAGACTGATTCCTCAATTTACTAGAACGGAACTTCTTCGGTTAAATGCAATAAATGTAATCAATATTGGTACAGTAGTTGCCGAGAAAGAAATTTCTCTGTTTTCAGTTACTTAGACACGAGCTCCCGATGTGAACAGAGAGATAGCAAAGAGTTAATATTTCACACCTTAATACGGAACGTATTAAGGTGTGGAGCTCTCTTGTCATACTCAAGATTACGCATATATGGAGCAAAGTGACGGTGTACCGACGTCGAGTAAGTAGGGACAATGTGACGCAGAAGCGCCAGGCCCTCCTTGTGTGCTCTTGTGCCCAACTTCATCTCTATCCTCGTGATGCTCGCAGTTTGCGATAAACTTTAACCCGTAAAGCTGCAAGCAAAAAAAAACGTAAAGGTCATTCCGACTTCAGTTGGTAATAGCCATAAGGACTCTCACACCGCCTCTTGCAACAAGTTTTCGAATAAGCTCTCCCGAAACTCGGCGTTTCCCCAGTTACCTTAAAACAGCGTGTTTGCTACGTGCGTGGCCGAACACCTTATCAGTACGGTGCTCGGCCGAGCGCAGCTTTCGCAGGGTCTGTCATCGCGCGAAATCCTGTCCTCATACATGTGGCGCTCGGAATATCTTTTTGAGCAGCGTACTCATGTAGAATAGGAGCCGAGTAAGCGCATGCACGCATGGCATACCAGGCTGCAGCAGGATGGGATATTTTAAGTAATTTTCACCGCGCCTGCTTGAAATAGGAGTGCAGAATGCGGTACAAATAGCGTAGGACGCGATAGGAGGGAGTACGAAACAGGCACACGGTCCCCAGTGGAAAAGTGAACACGAGGGAAAGTAGAATGAGCGGGACTTAATTTACGCCGGAAGGCAGGGTACAGGCTGGGAACGCGAGTACCTCTTGCACAGAATGGAGGGGCAAATGACATGAACATTTGTTATTTTTTTATCGTCTTGAAGGTATCACGTGTTTGTTGATGCCGCTCCCCCCCCCCTCTCTGTTGCGTCTATTAGCCGTGTTTTTTCGCCTCATATTTCTAGCACAAATAAAACAAAATATGGCAGAACTCATTTCACGATGTTTGTCCACGGTAATGCGAATTGCAATCCAGCAATGTAGCGATAAACCATATTCCTGAAGTTACTTTTATTTACCTTGTGTAGTGGTAATTTCGAGGCATTTGTTGCTTTGTTATGTGACACATACTACAATATAGTCCCAATTTGCTGAGACTCGCTTTCCAATGTAGGAGGCCTGATGACGATTGTTTGACAGGAACTCAGTGACGAACGAATGACGAAGAATGTTTTCAACGGAACTGGAAAGGCGTATAACAACGACGGCCTGACGACAATGAGATGTCGATTCTTAAATAATGAGGATTGTATAACAACGACAAAGCGACGACGGAAACATGAGGACAGCGAGATGAGGATTGTATCACGATACTTCATAAAACCAGTGAAAAAATTTCGAAGCAAACACTATGGAAAGAGGCGACACCACAACGCTGGACTAGCAAAGTTGCAGTCTGGTGTAGTGAAGTCTCTTCTTTCCGTCGTGCTTGCGTCTCTATGTTTTGGGGCTCGTTTTCTCAAGTTTCAGTAACAATGAACTAGCCCAGTAAGCAGCACTTACACAGTATGGCGATAACTGGATGAAGGAGCGAGAATGACGACGATCACACGACCACGACGGCAAGGTGACGACGGTATGAGAATGGGTGGTGCATAATAGCGTCTTTGTGACGATGGCAAAATGAGGACGATCGCATGACAACGATGACCTAATCACAATTGAATAGCGACAGCATAATTACGATAAAGTGACGAACAAGGAATGACGTCGATGGATCCACGGAGGTGGTGTGACAGCAACGTCGTGGCGCAAATGTTACGTCAATACAGAAGTGATGATGACAGTGCCACGACAGCGTGACGGCAGTGGCAAGACCACGGTATGGAGTACAATGGGATGACGCAGAGTGTATGATGACAATTGTGCGACTATGGCTGTATCACGAAACCTGCGCGACGACGATCGCTTGACGCCGACGCCGTGACGAGAGTCAGATGATGCAGCTGGAGGGACGAAGATGGCATGGCCACGACGGCATCACGACGACGGTCTGACAATGGACGCATGTTAGCGACTGACGATGACGACATTACAAGGGCGCCATAATCAAATTGAATGACGGCAGTATAATTACAATACAATTAAGAAAAAAGAGTGACGTCGAAGGAACGACGAAGGCGGTATAACAACAGTGGCATGACAATGATGGGACGACGTTTCGGAAGTGATGACAACGATAAAACGATAGCGTTACGAGGACGACCTGAGAACAACTGTGTGACGACGATGACGTGATAATGACGGCATGACGAGAGTCAAAAAACAAAGCTGGAATGATGACATTTTGACGACCACGACTGCATCCCGTCCCCGAAGACATGCCTAGTGACCCGAGCTAATCGGACCACTGGGTTGCACAAAAAGTCGAAATGACGACAGCATGACGAGACGAATATCACGAGTCTGGAATGACGACGATGGGGTGACCACGACGGTTTTACAACCAGGACGACATGCCTAGCAGCCCAATCAGCTAGACAACTTGACCCACATCCCGGCCACGGTGGCCGCATTTCGATGGGGGCGAAATGCGAAAACACCCGTGTGCATTTAGGTGCACGTTAAAGAACCCCAGGTGGTCAAAATTTCCGGAGTCCTCCACTACGGCGTACCTCATAATCAGAAAGTGGTTTTCGCACGTAAAACCCCAAATATTATTACAACTTGATCCACGAGGTTATGTCGTGTACCTGCTTGGTATGAGGATGGATGGATGAATGGACGGATGACGTGGCGGATGGATGGATGGATGGATGGATGAATGGATGGATGGATGGATGCGTGGATGGATGGATGGATGGATGGATGGATGGATAGATGGATGGATGGATCGATGGATGGATGGATGGATGGATGGATAGCAGGCAGGCAGGCAGGATCAAAACTGCTTATGTAAGCAAAGAATGTTATTCCCATTAAAAGAGGGCATGATGAGGTTGATCATGTAGACGAGCTTTTATTATGCTAAGCTGTGTATCAATCAGACGTAGATTGATCGTTTATTCAGCTTTTTTATTTGTCACTTCTTTGTGTTCTGACACGTGCTTCTCGAGGAGAACAGGCTAGAACCCAGCCTTGCGCAGTGTGATCAATCTCAAGTTGCTGTCTGCTTTTGTCGCAAAAAAATTCAATATGCCATTGCAATCAGATGAAAAACTTTATGCGCATTTTGATGCTCCATACTTTATCGAAAAAGCATACACTCACACAATTCCGCGTTTACTTCATGAGAAACATGATGGCTTTGAAATAAAATCTTCATGTTTGACTTGGCTTCACATCGAAAGAGTGCACATTCAAAGACCATAATCTGCTGTGATTCTACTCCTGTCAAATAGCATAGGAAGCTATTGCAACGTTAAAAAATATTGGTTTGAATTTGTGCTAGCAACGGCCAAGCAGATTTGTGACAGTGTTCGAAAGCTATGTGGACCAAAGAGCAAAAAGAGTCATGTCAGATTTGCCCGTATTCGCCTTTCTTTTTAATTTTCAGGGAAGAAGTTGTTGATATAATAGTTTATTAACCGTTAATTTTTTCTATAATTTAACTCTGTTTTGCTGGGCTTTCTTCGTGTAGGTGGGAAAACGGCTGCTTCCAGAAAGTGCATTTAACGTCCAATGCTTATGGAATTGAGCTACATACGCTCCGTTTTGAAAATAAGTGTCGAAGTGTTCGCCAAAAAATTACCACACTAGAGGCACCACTTTCCAACTCCTCGCAAGACGTTTCTAATATTTTAGCGTGCCTTTTATTGAAATACCTTCACTTGATTGCGAAGCTATGAAGGGCGCACTCAGTATTGAGAAATGCAACTCGGGAATGCGCAAAATACGCTGAGCGATATAAAAGGAGGCCATGAGTGCTTTCTCAATAACGTAAACAAGCGGTGCATGGCTCTTCTGACCCAAAAGATAGCACAGAGTTTTGAAAATGAATTGTGACAAAATCTTATGGTTCTGTCCTGTGACACTTTTGACGCCTTTCCAGACCATTAGTGTTCATCAACAATGCGGTTAATACGGCAGGTAGCGGGCGTTTCTTAGCGATAGTCCGTGCTCTATATACAAAACAAAACTGCGACTTTAGGTTTATTGTAAAATTGTCTCAACTCGGCCCACACAGGTTCTCAGATTGGCTCTCTATGGCAGGGTCTAAAGACTTGAGTATAGACATAGACTTTGCGTGTTTGCTGACTGGCAGTTATGCAGAAACAGTGGTGCAATGGCCATTTAGCTAATACTTTGCATTATGTGTTTAATTTACCCTTATTCATTGGCTTATCTACGTAAATGTAGTAACAGCGCATTTTTATATATACCGATATTGGTTTACTGGTATTGGCTTTTCACCAGTTATTACAGATGATGTTTCAGGAAAGGAGTTCGACATTTCTTCGAAAGCGATGAGACGCCATAATTAAGTGATATCCTGGAGATGGCTTTTCCCAGGTAAAATTAGAATAGCAATTGTGTCAAAGCAGGCTAATTAGGTGTTTAACTCTTTGAGCCTTGTGATTTACGCTAATGTTAGACTTGGAACTCGACACTCAAGAAGTCCATCCCCCTTTCAAGATAGGCCAAAGTTGACGCAACTAATTCTTTCGGCGCGACGAATTCCGGACAATTTCACCTAGAAAGCCGAAACTCAGCTGCGGAAGCATGTAACTCTCATGCCTTTAGCAGACGCCTTTAAGTGACGTGACAGCTTACGCGTCACTTTCAGTTGAATATGAGATGAGTATGAAAAACTGATCTGCCTATCTTTATACCCAGCAGATGGTGAAGCTTGAGCACCGACGTCACTCATCGGCGTCTGCTAAAGGCGTTAGAGTTTTTTGCAATTCAACAGTGGGGGAAATTTTGCATACTAGTTTACGCCGTAGAAAGTAGTAGCGCCAGCTTTTTGAAGCAAAACGCATTTGAAACCAGTCAGGGAGTGTTGATTGCTAGGACCGCATGTAAAAAAAACAATGTTATACTGCTGTCATTTAAATCATTGCAAATGAATTACCCACGTGCCTACTTTGGCTGTTTTGTGTAGAGGAAAGAAGCCATTACTCGATCACACATGTGTCGCTTGCGGAGATATCACCGCTGTCGCTCCACTCATGACGCAATTGGAGCTATATTTAACCTCTAGCTCAGCGTTCAGGGAGGTATAGCTAGGCAATACGCTTGATGATCAGTGGAGGAATCGCCGTGTTCGAGAGAGCTATGAGCATAGTAGCGTAGTAGATATAATAGAGTCATAGTAGATACGATTTATAAAACTCAACATGGTGTACATCATGTATTTTTAAGCATGCACAAGCTTGCGATTTGCGGCAGAGATTTCACGCTAGCTCGCCTATAGCCTCCCGGCGCGAAGCATGTGGCGTCCATTTCGGAATTCTACGTGGTCGGCGGAACGTGCTCGTCTCCGTAGGGAGCGCAAGCGCAAGGGTTTCAGGAAAACGCACTAGCCCCATCCATCCACGAGTGCGGTGAGCTTGAGCGTAGCAAGTTATTATCGGGCGCCAGACAATAGGGGAGCCATTTTGTTATGCCCTTTAACCCTCTCCGAACAAATTTGACAACTACGAATAGGAGCGATCACGATTGAAAAATGAGACTGTAAGTCCGCCCCATCTATAACGTAAGTTAGGCACAAGCATTGTAATGTATTTAGAATCAATTTTACGCTTGCAGAAACTTGCTGTTCGTACCATAACCTTCGCAAGGACAACTGATCCTAGTCGGTCACTCTTTCAAGAACTGCGAATATTACCGGTATCATCATCATCATCATCATCATCATCAGCCTGGTTACGCCCACTGCAGGGCAAAGGCCTCTCCCATACTTCTCCAACAACCCCGGTCATGTACTAATTGTGGCCATGCCGTCCCTGCAAACTTCTTAATCTCATCCGCCCACCTAACTTTCTGCCGCCCCCTGCTACGCTTCCCTTCCCTTGGGATCCAGTCCGTAACCCTTAATGACCATCGGTTATCTTACCTCCTCATTACATGTCCTGCCCATGCCCATTTCTTTTTCTTGATTTCAACTAAGATGTCTTTAACTCGCGTTTGTTCCCTCACCCAATCTGCTCTTTTCTTATCCCTTAACGTTACACCTATCATTCTTCTTTCCATAGCTCGTTGTGTCGTCCTCAATTTGAGTAGAACCCTTTTCGTAAGCCTCCAGGTTTCTGCCCCGTAGGTGAGTACTGGTAAGACACAGCTATTATATACTTTTCTCTTGAGGGATAACGGCAACCTGCTGTTCATAATTTGGGAATGCATGCCAAACGCACTCCAGCCCATTCTTATTCTTCTGATTATTTCCGTCTCATGATCCGGATCCGCCGTCATTACCTGCCCTAAGTAGATGTATTCCCTTAGGACTTCCAGTGCCTGGCTGCCTATTGTAAATTGCTGTTCTCTCCCGAGACTGTTATGCATTACTTTAGTTTTCTGCATATTAATTTTTAGACCCACTCTTCTGCTTTGCCTCTCCAGGTCAGTGAGCATGCATTGCAATTGGTCCCCTGAGTTACTAAGCAAGGCAATATCATCAGCGAATCGCAAGTTACTAAGGTATTCTCCATTAACTTTTATCCCCAATTCTTCCCAATCCAGGTCTCTGAATGCCTCCTGTAAACACGCTGTGAATAGTATTGGAGATATCGCATCTCCCTGCCTGACGCCTTTCTTTATTGAGATTTTGTTGCTTGCTTTATGGAGGACTACGGTGGCTGTGGAGCCGCTATAGATATCTTCCAGTATTTTCACATATGGCTCATCTACACCCTGATTCCGTAATGCCTCCATGACTGCTGAGGTTTCGACTGAATCAAACGCTTTCTCGTAATCAATGAAAGCTATATATAAGGGTTGGTTATATTCTGCACATTTCTCTATCACTTGATTGATAGTGTGAATATGGTCTATTGTTGAGTAGCCTTTACGGAATCCTGCCTGGTCCTTTGGTTGACAGAAGTCTGAGGTGTTCCTGATTCTATTTGCAATTACCTTAGTAAATACTTTGTAGGCAACGGACAGTCAGCTGAACGGTCTATAATTTTTCAAGTCTTTGGCGTCCCCTTTCTTATGGATTAGGATTATGTTAGCGTTCTTCCAAGATTCCGGTACGCTCGAGGTCATGAGGCATTGCGTATACAGGGTGGCCAGTTTCTCTAGAACAATCTGTCCACCATCCTTCAACAAATCTGCTGTTACCTGATCCTCCCCAGCTGCCTTCCACCTTTGCATATCTCCTAAGGCTTTCTTTACTTCTTCCGGCGTTACCTTCGGGATTTCGAATTCCTCTAGACTGTTTTCTCTTCCATTATCGTCGTGGGTGTCACTGGTACTGTATAAATCTCTATAGAACTCCTCAGCCACTCATCTCATCCATATTAGTAATGATATTGCCGGCTTTGTCTCTTAGCGCATACATCTGATTCTTGCCAATTCCTAGTTTCTTCTTCACTGTTTTTAGGCTTCCTCCGCTCCTGAGAGCATGTTCAATTCTATCCATATTATACTTCCTTATGTCAGCTGTCTTACGCTTGTTGATTAACTTCGAAAGTTCTGCCAGTTCTATTCTAGCTGTAGGGTTAGATGCTTTCATACATTGGCGTTTCTTGATCAGATCTTTCGTCTCCTGCGATAGTTTGCTGGTATCCTGCCTAACGGAGTTACCACCGACTTCCATTGCACACTCCTTAATGATGCCCACAAGATTGTCGTTCATTGCTTCAACACTAAGGTCCTCTTCCTGAGTTAAAGCTGAATACCTGTTCTGTAGCTTGATCTGGAATTCCTCTATTTTCCCTCTTACCGCTAACTCATTGATCGGCTTCTTATGTACCAGTTTCTTCCGTTCCCTCCTCAGGTCTAGGCTAATTCGAGTTCTTACCATCCTGTGGTCACTGCAGCGCACCTTGCCGAGCACGTCCACATCTTGTATGATGCCAGGGTTAGCACAGAGTATGAAGTCTATTTCATTTCTAGTCACGCCGTTCGGGCTCCTCCACGCCCACTTTCGGCTATCCCGCTTGCGGAAGGAGGTATTCATTATCCTCATATTATTCTGTTCCGCAAACTCTACTAATAACTCTCCCCTGCTATTCCTAGTGCCTATGCCATATTCCCCCACTGCCTTGTCTCCAGCCTGCTTCTTGCCTACCTTGGCATTAAAGTCGCCCATTAGTATATTGTATTTAGTTTTCACTCTCCCCACCGCCGATTCCACGTCTTCATAGAAGCTTTCGACTTCCTGGTCATCATGACTGGATGTAGGGGCGTAGACCTGTAGAATCTTCATTGTGTACCTCTTATTAAGTTTCACAACAAGACCTGCCACCCTCTCGTTAATGCTATAGAATTCCTGTATGTTACCAGCTATATTCTTATTAACCAGGAATCCGACTCCTAGTTCTCTTCTATCCGCTACGCCCCGGTAGCACAGGACGTGCCCGCTATTTAGCACTGTGTATGCTTCTTTTGGCCTCCTAACTTCACTGAGCCCTATTATATCCCATTTACTGCCCTCTAATTCCTCCAATAGCACTGCTAGACTCGCCTCACTAGATAACGTTCTAGCGTTAAACGTTGCCAGGTTCATATTCCAATGGCGGCCTGTCCGGAGCCAGTGATTCTTAGCACCCTCTGCTGCGTCGCAGGTCTGACCGCCGCCGTGGTCAGTTGCTTCGCAGCTGCTGGGGACTGAGGGCCGGGGTTTGATTGTTGTGTTCATAGGAGGTTGTGGCCAAGTACTGCACCAGGGTGGCCAATCCTGCTCTGGTGAGGGAGTGCGTTACCGGTTCTGGTCACCGGGATCAGGCCACACTCCAGGCCTGTTTGTGCAATTTTATCAACGCGCGGATTCTTTTTTTTTTAATCCGGTGGAAAATTGCCGGCACCGGGATTCGAACAACGGACCTCTTGCACGCGAGGCGGGTGTTCTACCTCTACGCCACCGCTGCACACCGGTATCAGTTGTATGCAAACTTAAGATAGCTCAAATAATAAACACAGTAATAAGAACAAATGATCTATTTCCTCTTACACTGTCTAAATCACCGCTGACACAAACAAGAGCCGCCGCTAATAATAGATCTAACCTATCGCCTTGTCATAAGACTTACGGTCAAAGGCTATTAGAGTACAATGGTGCTCAGATATGGAATGACATTCCCGATGACATCAAACTTAAACATAATTTTTCGGCCTTACTGAAAAACATTTTTCTTGTCTGTCCAGAACTGTGGGACTAAATACGTTTGTTTTAGGTTTTGTATATTCATAAACCTATTTTTGTTGTTTTTCAAAATATGTATGGGCTTTGCATATTTGAAATACCGCTATTGTAGTATCTCACGTGTTTTTGCACATGTAGTTTAAATGTCTGCCATTTCTTTAGTGAATATCTTGTATTTGGACCTTTCACTAGCCGAGCTGGCTATGGATCCAATCATGTTTTGTTGTATTGGTCTCATAAAATAAAATTATATTCATGATGAGAAAAAATGCCTGAATAAATGCAGCTTGCGTATTTGATTGCGCATTGTATGTACCCTAGTGTACATAGGCTCTCTGCAGCGCGCAAAAATCGTTTCATGTGTCCGACTGGGGCTCTGTTCCTGAAACTGCCAAGTAGATTTTTGTGTATCTGGAACCGGTTATGAAATACTTTATTGACGCTAAGAAAGGAGTTTAACCGAGTGACCCGATCTTTATTAGTCATATCATAAACCAACAAACACTGAGATGAAGGAAACATAGGGGGAATTACTTGTGCTATATAAATGAAATAAAGAAACGATAAATTAATGGAAATGAAAGAGGATGAATAAACAACTTGCCGCAGTAGGGAGCCGATCCTACAACCTTGGACACCTTCGCATCCACAACCTTCCCACGGCCTATGACGCTAGTTTCAGGTGTTTCATTTGTATCAATCGTCTGGCTTTTTCGGTTAAAAACTTCCCTAAAGAGTTCCTTGAGAAAGTAGCAAGTCATTAGGGCACACGCGGGTATTTTTATTGTCGTGTAAAATGCAACGTAACCATGGAATAAGTTTTTTGGACAGTCGGCTATTCGATGAAGGTATTGTCGTTGTCGGCTTTCAGTAGTTTAGCAACGTCAAATTCTTCAATGCAGTGCCTATAAAATGTACTTGTTTGTTTCAGTACAACGCAAATGCTGAAATTAAATAAAGTAGAGACAACGTTATTTATAGCAGACTACACTCACCCCGCGGTAGATGCATCTGCTGACTGAAACGTTCAATTGTGACTTAGGACCATCATTGGCTTAATTCGATATTTGCTTTCCCTTCCACAGAAAAGCGAACCAACGGCAGGCGGTACGGGTCATTCGTATAGCGAGTGTAGTAAGTTAGGGGAAACCGCCAAAAATGTATTGACATATAGAATGCTTTAGTACGCCTGCAAAAGAAACGGTAGCAAGATACGACGCTAGTCACTGAGTCATACTGACGAGACCTCTAGATATGCCAATTTAGCTAAAGAAAGCCAGAGTATTTTGACTTCCACTATTCTTGTCAATGTAGATGGAACACGCTACTGCTAGGTCATCTATCATTACGCCATTGAAATCATGCCTTGATGTTGAAATCCGCCAATGCTATTTGTGATTTGTGCTGGTTTATGTTTCTTTTTTAGAATGAAAAACAAAATCCTCTCAAGTAGCTTCTCGTCTTTCAAGACGGTGCGTTTGTTTCCGAGCGCGACACAAACACTTACTACTTAGGTGTGCTGCCGAATTTTTCCATGCATTTATATATTTTTTAGAGCCTAACGTCTGTCTTCGCAGAAACACCATAGCAAAACAATTTTACGGCAATGTGACAGCTCTCTTCTTGCCACGAGTCAAAGAACAAAAACAAACATAAAAGGAACAGGTGCGATTATTGAGACAACATTGATAAGAAATATGGTGCGTTTTGTTTTTTTGTTTGACAGTTTGCCCTGCGGCAAAAAACGCGTGATGAATGAGAGTTATATGTATTTATATAAATAGTTGCGCGCAATGAAAGCCAACAGGGATCTATGGCGTGGACCAGAGAGGGAGAGAACTAAGTCGTAAGGGAAAGGCAGGGAGGTTAATCAGGATGAGCCCGGTAGGCTACCCTGCAGTGGACAAGGGTGGAAAGGAGATTGAGAGAGATTCACACTTGGCAATCAGGTGGGTGGCTTAAATGTGGTATAAGGAGTACATATTAGCCCAACGGAGAAACATGGACTTAGTAGGCGGAAGTATGAAGAACAAAGCGAGCGTTAAACTTCAGCAGTTTATTCCTAGATCGAAGTCACAGGAACACAACACTTGCGCGTGCGCGCAGCAGTCAGGTTTTAAAAAAAAGTCGCAGCACTGTGTCAAGCAATCGGAACTCGTTCCCGAAGAAGTAAATAGACCTTTCGCTAATGCAGGTCGTGCCTCCTTTCTTATTATGTTAAGCCTCCAACAATTCATTAACGCAATTCGCCAACATAATACTTTTATTATTGTGCCAACAAACATATTTTATCTCATGAAGCGAGGTCGCACACTTGAAAGCAATGCAGTGCGCAAGTAAGTGCGCATTGTCTTTGATCTTCAATGGTAGTTCACGCTCCCGTGCTCGCTCGTTGACACAGCGTCCAGTTTTACCTGCAAAGTTCTTTCCGCACGATAGCAGTATATATACAACGCCAGTCGCATGTAGTGCCCCTCAGATTTGAAACAACTCGCCCAGCAAGTTATTCTGCTCAAATGTGGTAGTTCCCTCAATACAAGAAACTTTTATTTCCCTTCCTTCTGACAAGCCATTGAGAAATGTCAATCCAACGCCAGCCGTCAGTCTTCGCTTTCACTTCTGGGAAGTCATATAAAAGTGCGGCACTTTTTTCTCTACATATGTTTTTACGTGATTTTGTGCTCTCGTATTTTTTATACGAAAAAGTGGCGTGATACTATTTGTCCTTTGAGAGAGTGAGAGCCCATTTAGGCTCGTTTAAATGCGGTACCCTTTGTGCTCAGTCATGAGCAGAGCAAGTACTTCCGTTCATGCACGACCACTTCAGTTTTGCAACAGCCTTGAGGGCTGCCAAAAAATTAAAAAATTTGTTGGGCACGCCTTACAATAGCGTTGCGCTATACAAGAGAGTGGCTCCTGCAAATTATTCTGCACACTTCTTATGTCTTCATGAAGTGCTTTATTCCGTCTCTATCTTTGGAATTATCGGCACTTTATCTATCGCATAGGCGCTAAGCAACGTTAGAGTCTTGATGAGGCGTTGCCATAAAAGAACTCTCTGTAATAACGGTAACCCAAACAATGTTTACTCCCAACGCCGTCGTGTACCTTTATGCCAAGTTGCATTCGACGCACAGTAAAAAGGCAATTAGCCCAGCGAACGGAACATTTTTGTAGAGAAGTTCTAGGCGGACCTCCTTTGCTACTAATAACGTGAGCTTCAGAAGTATAATTAAAGAAAATTAATAACATCTTTTACTACTGCGACAGTGGCATATTATAAATGGCAAATTTGATGGCCGTAATATATAGGTGCACCCTCCTTTTGAAAGTATCTTGAAAGTCGCACCCATTTCGGTATATTTATTATCAAATCTCAACGGTACAGTACATCCGAACAACATTAAAACCGAGCGCCACGGGAGCACAAGAAAGACGGTCCCACAATCTTGTCACACCAAAGCGCCCCGTGACGACAAATACAGGGCAAGTTTGAAACCGAGCGTGTCAGACTGTCGCGGCATCTACTGATACGGAAAGCTTTGCCTGCCAAGCATGTGGGGCTGGGTGCCGGGTCAGGACTTACCATGGCGTGCAATCATGCAGATTTCACCCTACACTTTTTTTACGGGTCTTTGCCGTCCGACCCGCAGCGAGATGCGCTCAGTCTCTAGGTTGTTTCGACTGAGCTTAGGAATTTCATGATAATTATCTTGAGTAATGTGCGATTTTCACGATGTTTAGGAAATGGGTGTGCATAGAAATGTCACTGCCTCCAATTTTGCCTTTTAGATAATAGCCAGCAAGGCACTAACACAAAACATCATTATTCAAGATTTGTTAATTAGTGTTCTGAAGCTGACGTCATTAGCGGCAAAGTATGATCTGTCTCGACCAGAAAATCTTCCGCAAAAGCTCCACGTTCACTGCACTCATTATTTTTGACAAAAAATATCCGCATGCTCTAAAAGCACCCTATATTTGATAATATGTACTAAAATATATTAAGAGATTCTATGATATGGACAGTGTTTGATTTGCTCGTCGAACATTAAAGAATGTAGTGTTTTAGTGACACTATTATGACTCGCCGTGTTAGTGAGCGTCAATAAATTTGAATGTCAAAAGCCTATCAAAGCAAATTTGTAAGTGTTGTAATATGATTGCATGTATCCGATTATGTGTACATTTAGGGTAGATGGGCTCTAGGCGAAGCCAACCGCATAGTATTCAAGATTTTGAATAAATTTCGAAATTTATAGTAACATCGCCTAAAGATAGCGAGTACGTGCAATGTCAGTGTCACTGAATTTGCTTGCGTGCAACGTGAATGAATACTGTGGGTGCCTGAACGGCCTCAGGCTAGCACCTTATCTTGGCGCGTATACATTCAGCGGTAAGCACGTCGAAGTCGTCCTTCGTATGTCCCAACCAATTCAACTAATGTTGCCAGTATTCTGAGGCAAGTTCCGGGAGGAAGCTCCGTTTGCGTTGCACGATCCAAGACACGAACATAGGCTCCCTGAGGTGATGCCGAGGTGACCCAACACTGGTATCAAACACTGGTGACGAAAGCGAGAGTGCAATAACCACCTCTCCTAGCCTGCGGCCTCCACAGCAGATTTTATGTTCGCCTCTGAAACTTTGACATCAGGATATGGACGCTGTACGTCTGTTATCAAGGGAAAGTTGACTAGAGACTGGAGTTTTTTCTTTCCTCTTGGTTGAAGACCGACCGCTGTCCAACTTAGCAGGGAAAAGCCATACCTTGAAGTTTGTTGTTATCGCCTTCCAACGCGGTACAGAAAACGGGGCCAAGAAATGGCCGCTGTCGTTTAATGTAGTTTTTGTTAAGTAATTCCTTGACAACCAAGATCCCGACATTGAGGCTATCATAAAGAAATAGGCACGTGCCCACGAAACAAGGAAAAAGAACAACTGCGAGAAACCTTGCTCAGCAATAGAATGTGACGAGCTCGAACGAACATGAGGACGCGAATTTATTGTAGTTCGTCAACTTAGCTTCTTGCAGTTGCTATGTAGGTGCAAGCCAACCGCATTTGCGCTAGTCGGAAAAGATCACGTACGAAAATCTCCACGCCTGCCCTACTGCGACCCCTTAAAGGGAATACTCGTAATTCGGCTCCCGGAATAATACATACTCTAGTGTCTGCACAGGTAGGCAGGTTTCTTTCAGTGACTTCAAGCGAAACGTGTACTGTTTGAGAGATCTATAGTACAAAGGCTGGACGGGATTTGAGCGGGCAAAATGCACGAACGGTAATTTTCACGCCAGTGATTCGGAAAGACGTCATAGGTCTCTTGCGCATATAGTCTCTTCATAAACAATTGTTTGCTCGAGGGCTACTTTGCGTTTAGGACAAAGGATTTGCCTTGACTTCAGATATAGCGACCGATCGACTTAAGTAGTTCTACGGTGGGTTGCTTCCGCGAGTGCTTCGAATTGGCAGCAGCGCGGCGTGTTTTGTTACTTTTTTTTGTAGTCAACCAAGTACGCGCGCACAGGGAAGCTTGCGTACAAGAACACATGGCTAGTTGAATGCGAAGTAAAACAGAAAGCCCACTTAAGCGTGTGAGCGTATAAGGCATCTGTATCTCAATATACCGATCTAGACGCATTGATGATCTTAGAAAAAACGCGCCAGTTCTTTTATATACAGCGCAATAAACATTAAAAATTCAGATCTTGCGTAATTGGCGCGTGAACTAATAAAGGATGTCTTCGTTTCTCCTGAAAAAAAAATATGTGAGCCGCGGGGCGTGACTGTCTAAAGAGGACTGGGGCATCGTGATAAGACAGAGCTGCGGTGTGGTCGAATAGTGGCGAAGAATAAGATCCGATTTCAAGCATGAACATAGCATTGCTGCACGGGCTCTTTCTCCGCTCATCCTTCGAAGTCAGTGTCATCTTTTTCAACACGGATCACTGCCGTTGATTAGATACTAAACATGAACGAGACAAAAAGCTCCAGCTCTTTCGACCCTTCAGATATGACGGGCAGAAAATTTACATGGATTTCTGCTGCCGACCTCAAAATCAGAGGTTCGATTTCTTTTGCAGTTACTGCAATGTTTCATACGCATAATGCAAATACGATCTTCTACAGATGCTAACGTGCCATGTCTATGAACACTTGTTCAATATTTTTGCGTAGCTCTCCCTTACCGAGTACACTGTCGAGTAGCATATTAAAACCAAATGTTTCATTTAATCTTGCGGTTATGCGAATAAATCATTGTCGTATAGATACCCTGCGCGTAGACGTTTATAGTCAACGCTATGTTTAAACATTGAATTTGCACCCACGAATTTACCAGGGCAAACCAGAAAGTCATTGCCGCAATTTTTTTTAGCCAAATTACGGCTCTAAAAGCGAAATCCACGTATCCATTCCTAGCGGTGGACCTTTCTCGGACAGACCCGACGTTAACTGCCGGCAGCTCTGTGGTACGGCGCTGCTGTTTTTTGTTGAAGATGGCGGTTGTGAATCAAAAATTCATGGCGTAGAGCAACGAAGTGTGATTCGTTTCCTATGGAGGAAGGGACGAACACCCATCGAAAATGCACAGGGAAATGCTGCCCACGTATGGGTCAAGGTGTTCCGCTTTGAGAAGTGTAAAGTGACGGTCATGTGAGTTCGCAAAAGGCCTTGAAGACTCGCATGACAACGCGCCAATCAGGCCGCATGCATCACTGCCTGAAAAGGGCATCTCAGATTTAGTGCTGAGATGGGACAAATGTCTGGACCGGTGCGGGGACTATGTTGAAGGAAAGTGTAAGGTACGTAGAACAGTAGGTATTTTTTGTGATTACCTGTATGTACCTTATTTGGGGTAATAAGAAATAAAGACAAAGATTTTCTGATTCGCCCTCGTAATTTTAATCGTGGTATATTTATCCTGCACTCAAGGTAACTAAATGAAAAGAAAAACAAGCTTGAAGGTCAATTATGCGCTCGAGTTCCACATGAAGTGCGACGTGCCTCCTGCATTCAAGTATACTTGGAACGATTGTTATGTTACATACAAAGTGTTTAGCCGCCTGTACAAGCGCGTGCATGGTTAAGTATGTCAATCAGTATAGCATGGGCTAGCAGAAACGATAAAAGAGTGACGCTTGAGCTCCTTCACATAAGGAAACATCCCTGTACGATCTTCTGTTCGCGACGCCTGAAAGCACGCACTAAAATACAGTGTGAGGCTGCTTGCTTCTTGTTGCCGATAAATGATTATGTATTTATTATTCAAGAATACTGTGAGCAGGAACTCCCAGCAGAGTCAGTGTTGCAAAATCGCATGTCCAGATTGATGGCGTGGTTTTAATAAACACTGCAAAAATAATGCTATATACAAATATTTTACAGGTCATATGGTTATGCTTCAACTAGTTGATTTCGACCTGCTATAGTTGGCCGGAAAAAAACAAACTTATAGGATCTTATCAGTCAGTTATTGGTGTAAGCAAATTAACGTGGCAGGGTCTTGTAAGGCTGATTATCAGATGTTATAAATATATAAATAACTTAAGGCTAACTTGTGAATAAAAAGCAGTGGAAGGAATTCTAATTAGCTTTTCTTGTAGTACGAAACTCCAGTCAGCCTTCGATAATGCTGCTGGGGAGTCAATGGCGTTGAAATTGCTGAACAATAATTGCAATTCCTTCCTTTCGATCCTTTCTAGGTGTCTAACGTTAGATTTAAACTTAGTTTTTGGAAATCATACAATGAAAGTATATGCTGGGTTTTCCTAGGAAGATAAAAATATAAAAGCAGTCTTACATTAGAAGGAATGTTTTAACGTACCGCCGAATAGCAAACATAGCCTACGGAAAGCGGCAAAGTAGACATTGCTTATCTGCATGTTCCAAGATAAGTTGGTGTTAAATGGTATGCCCTATTATTCATAGTTTGGTACTGTCTGCCGTGATGATGTCCCTAGCTAGTTGATACGAATATGTTAGGTCTTTTTTTTTTCAGCGCTACGAGAAGGTAAACACATTTTCTGGCATCGAGAAGCATATCCCATCAGTCACGCCATTGTTACACATTATTTATGTTAGTATAGAAGTCGGGCTGCTTTTGGTGTTAGATACTTTTTCGCACAAAACACAAGCATGGGCGAATAACATAATATGTACTGACGAACTAACTACAATAAGAGCACCATTCACATGCAATAAAATGCATCAGGCCAAGCCAGCTGCAATGCGGAACATCAGAGGCCAATGGGAAGCAGCCCGAGTCTTGTTATTCTACTTCAATGACATGGAAGACTGAAGGTGGGTTTGCCTAATGCCCCGATTCCGAGATTACGATCATTGTTCCTGCACAGAAACTAGCCGTAGCGTATACATGCTCGAAGAGTGAGCAAGAAGTCGTGAGACATGTCATACATATCGTATGTCTGAAGAAACGCTCGATGTTTAGTAAAACTCAGGTTCACTAAGTTTCTCTTCATTGATGGGGCACTGAGCTTAGTAACGCAGCAATAGATGAGCCCCTTTACAGTTGAAGACACTTCTGACTGCATCGTGGGGTTCTATTATTGTGTACCATGGGCTCAGGGTATCCGAAAAGCATGCCACAAGAGAGTGATGTGCCTCCGAATAGGGCGGCTAAGTGTAGTGGCCAAGGAACAGGAGCGTTCGCGTAACACTCCCGGATATTAACACTTACTTCTAATGGGGAATGAATACAATTCTTAGATATTGCAGGAGGGGTACCGTTTGTTTATATTCTTTTTATAAATGCATCTTCTAGCGCGGGCAGACATACGTAATTGGGCGGTAATGGCTAATTGACTAAAATAAATTGCGAAAATGCCCAGTAGCCACACCTGTCGCCGGCGCACATCTGTCCGTCCGCACGCCATTGCGTAACAAGTTTTGCCACCTTCTGTGCGGTTTGTGCACCACCTCTTGTTTGCGCACCGCCAGCCCAACGCCATAGCCACTAAGCAACCACGGCGGGTAGACTTTTGATGAGTGAAATGCTCAGACTCCATACGCTTTGTCCATGTCTGTTGCACACATCATTGCTTTCGTCGAGGAAAAGACTCTTCAAGAACAGCAGATGCTCCGGAGGTATCAAGTACGACGCCATTCTGAAAAGGCCGCATGATGACGATTTTGTTTGCTTCTGTGATGGGCTGACGGAGGAACACAACCCCGCGCGGTCCGTCTGCCTTGGTTGTCAACTGCTGTTTCTTTAAGTTGTATGCGACTATAGAAATCTACTATAAGAAGAGGCCTTCGTACTGCAGTGGACATAAAATAGGCTGATGGTGTTGATGATAAAAATCTTTATTTTGCACTTTCGTTTGTTTACTTGTTCTTGGAAGTGTTATTCCGGCGCTTCTTTCCTGCGCGAGGCCATTCGATGTGGCTCCTTCTTTGCCAAGTAAAGAAGAGGTGTATCTCGCAGGCGTACTACCTGTAACATACACCGTATTTCATTTCTCTTATGCGGGTTTGCGCGTCTTTATGGCGAATGGCGCGAGTTATGTACATTTGTGCTAGTAAATGTACCAAACCCCCTTTTTGCACAGAAAAGTTACCTTGAGTTGGGCCCCCCGGTCCCGCAAGAAAAACCTGGGTACGTGCCAGACAGACAGACAGACAGACAGACAGACAGACAGACAGACAGACAGACAGACAGACAGACAGACAGACAGACAGACAGACAGACAGACAGACAGACAGACAGACAGACAGACAGACAGACAGACAGACAGACAGACACAGACAGACAGACAGACAGACAGACAGACAGACAGACAGACAGACAAGTAAAGTGCATGAAGTACCCCAAGAATGCTAAGGATTTAAAAAGGGAGAAGTTTAATTATTATAAGTTTCTTAAAACATGCTTGAGCCAATTTCCCACCCAGCTCATTGCTCAAGCCCTCTAAGGAGGGCACCTGCTCGCTTGCGGGATGGGCGTGGTTCAAGCTTCATCGACGAATGACCACTTGTCACAATACGAGTGGAAGTAGCTACATGGCCAGTTGTTCGGCAGTATTGGGGTGCGCTGCTTGGTATAGAAGTTTCTCATACAGGAGTGTACCCTCCTCTGGAAGAAACAAAACCAAGAAAAAAAACCACAACTCTCAATATCTAGAATAGCATTGGAGGTGGTTTTACTTGAAGCCTGCTTAGCTGGCGCACAATCCGTGGGACTTTATTAACAGTTGTAAAGCTGTGTTAAGGAACAGTACGGCCTAAACAAGTTTGCCGATGACGTGGTACAGCTCCTAAACACAGGCAGAGACGGCAAAAAACACAAGCAGTCACGCGGTACCGCTTGTCCTCATCAACCAACAAAGAGAACTAAGATAGCACGACGCATTGTTGAACCCTGGTCACAACATTTGCATAGACAGTGAGGACTGCACAGCTTTCATAATCATAGATGCTCCAACGACCGCATTTCTAGTGGCTACACGCACAACAGAACTGTATTCAGCAGTTTAGACAACCCACGCACTTAGCCGCTGAGACAATTTGTGTCTTTCCTGTGTTCTACTATCAGCAATGCGGTGGCAACAGCTGATGCATTGTTGGTGGCATGAGAAACAACTTCAATATTAGCAGAATACGTCGGGTGCTCTCTCTGCTTTTCATTCATGGTTTAATGCCCGCGTGAGAGAAAGGAGAGTGATGGGCCTGTAGTAACCCCGCGAACCTGCGTTCAAAGTTTTTTACCTGCATTACTTTGTAAGTTTGAACGTATTGTCATTTCTATTTTCAGGTATACGTATATGCAAGAAAGGCGATGTCACAAAAATAGATGTATTTTTGTTATGCTGATGAGTCCAGGTGGCGTTCACTTTCTGCACAGACAAGGGCAAATTCGGCAGTCGCAATCACAGGAAAATTTGCTTACGCAGACCTTGATCAACAATGTTTGCGCTTCGACGTCTACCCTAGTCTCCCCTTTCTAGCACGTTTCAATAGAGCGCAATTGTCTAAAAAGGTCCCACCTTTCTCCGCTCCGCAAAAGACTCTCTGCATTCTAGTTCTCAGTAGCTTTGCTGAAAGGGAAACACAAAGCAGCCCTAGATTTTGTTTTAACAAAACAAACAGTGCAGGAACTTTCTTCTTTCCTCCGTTCCAATTCCAATATAATTCCAATTGAATGTTCTTTTGCAAATGTGTTCCTTGCCAGCTTATAATAGTATCTTCCGAGAAAGTAATCCAGTCACTAACGTTATCCGAAAGGGAATGTTACCCAATGTACTTAGCAAGTGTGACTGCTAAACGCGTACATATATAGGATGAAATTTCTTGCAATGGCCGGGGTTACAGATGACGAACTCTAAGTGAGACATTGGTGGAGCCACATACCTAATCTTTGCACTTAACATTTTTGAGCATGCGGATAATTGGGGGAACTATATTCTGCCGAGGTGGCTGCCCAGTGGCCTGTGTGTTTCCACCTTCACTCATATGGTTGCCTGGTTTTTCAACTCTTGATCAGTTTTCAACACAGATACTGCCACACATTGGCTCACGGTCAACCGCGCAGCTTCATTAGTGTCCGTCAGGCGTGGTTTTTCATCTATGAGGTTCCAGCATAGACAACAAGCGAGTGAAATCGGCCTGACTCTCATGAAAGAAACGCATGTGTGTTGCTGTTTGGTTCTGTTATGGGGCTAATGTGTGCGGCTCATGACTGTGTCTGACTACGTACAACTTCATTAACAATGAAGCTTAATTACCTCGGCACAACTAATGCAATTATAGGCTAATGAAACTCGCGCCCCAGTTGATCCGAAAGGCTTAGTGCTGTACTTTGGATTCCTCCTTTTGTGACTGTTGGTTCCGCAACATGCAACATCCTACGAGGGAGGTAATCCGATAACTAGATTTGGAAATGTAAATGAAATTGAGCTCTGCTCTGTGGTTTTCTGCACAGACGTCGCGAGCCCACAATAAACGTGTTTCAACGACGAACTGAAGCGCGCACGCACGCACGCACGCACGCACGCACGCACACGCGCGCACACGCGCACGCACGCACGCACGCACACGCGCGCACACGCACACGCACGCACACACACACAGAGAGAGAGAGAGAGTGTGTCTAGTCCTTGAGTTCTGATAAAATTTATAACATGTATACATATATAGAGTGCAGGTAATGCTCCCTACGCGAGCATTGAACGCAGAGCGGCTGACGGCTGAAGTCTTCGAACTTTTACATCAATAACTGATGTAATGGCGAAACTAATATCTAACTTATTTATCCAATCAGATTCACTGTTTTTCTTAGCTGTTGTATAGCAAAAATAAATGGGTTTTCATACTCAGTTATCGGGCTAGAATGGTCAGCCTGACAGAGGAATCAAAATTTCATTGCGTCCAGCATCACCAAGCATGCTTAGACTATCAAAGCCGTCGTATCTTATGGACGTCTTGGATAACATTGATTTTCAAAAGGAAAATGACGGCCAGAGAAATTAAGGCCCCGTGCATTTTTAACATGAAAAATATTGAACGGAGAGCAGAAAAATTGCCGCCTGTATCTTTACTACTGCGCTTGAACGTCATTTAGCACATGAAATAGCCTTCTTATTTTTAAAGTCTGCTTTGAAAATTTATTGTCTTGATACAAGCGCGGAATGCTGCCCGAGCTGAAAAAAAATACGCACATAATGATTAAGAACCGATTTGACCGTATGTGTATAATTTATAGACCGTGTATCCAAAAATCTAATCCAAACATGTAAAGGATGGTCTAAATACATTTGCAGATTATAAAGATAACGCAAATGCGAAAGCAGAATATTTCTCACTATAGCGGCGATGACTACTTCTTTTCGCCTACAAATATATAAAGAGAACTGAAAACTATCCAGGCTAATAAAGAAAACAGACTCAAATGTCTCACCAATTCCTAATGAGATAATCACACTGAATTTCTTCGAAATTCAGCCATGTAAATGAGATAGTCACCCGCCCACCGGGGTTGCTTAGTGGCTTTGGTGCGGTGCTGCTAGGTCACGGGATCGGATCCTGGCCAAGGCTGCTCCAAACAACCATGCACCTGATTTAGGTGCATCTTAAGGAACCCCTGGTGGTCCAGATTACTGAGGAGACCCCCACTGCGGCGTGCCTCATAATGAAATCGTTGGGATGGCATGCAAAACCGCATAATTTGATTTGATTTGAGATAGTCACCCATCCGTGCTTTCTTGAGAAGCCAATAACTCCCTAATTAAAAACAGCTTCTGAAATATTCATAAAATACTGCCAAATGGACACGCTGGTTCACCGTGCCTACGCACGATGAACCAGCGTGTGAACCAGCAGGCAGCTGCAGCTTCTTGCTGTCTGTCTCTATGTATGTATGTATGTATGTATGTATGTATGTATGTATGTATGTATGTATGTATGTATGTATGTATGTATGTATGTATGTATGTATGTATGTATGTATGTATGTATGTATGTATGTATGTATGTGTGTGTGTGTGTGTGTGTGTATGTATGTATGTATGTATGTATGTATGTGTAGAGAATCTGGCTGCTGTGCTGATCGAAGAAAGTGCAAAACGAACCGTCAAACTAAGTTCGTTCACTCGGTAATTGCCGCACTTTCATAAACCTTCTGGAAGCTGACTTGAACCGCTGAGTATGTACCACTCGGTATGTGACGCTTTGCAGTAACAAGAACTGAAATCCTTTAGCATTTATCCGGTTCTGGGTGGTATTAAACTCGCGTCTTATGTATTCAGGCAGTCTATTCTGAATACATTTTGTCACATTGTAGTGACCGTCAGGAATACAGCAGGAAAACTGTAAATGGCGATACTGTCATTTGGTGAACTTGTGCCCACAAAAGCAGGTGACAATGAAATCTCTGCGAAATCACAACGAAAGTGACGAACACAGTCGGCGATCGTCGGACATCTAATCTGCAGTTAAACTGCGTCGGCTTTTGTACATCAGTCATAGAAGGCTAATCAGTGGTGCCCGCGTGTCTTCCACAAAGTACTACACATTTCGCGTCGCTCATACAATCAGATTACACAAGCTTCAGCGACAACAGACAACGGTAAGAACCATTGATAACATTCGCGAAATGCGCAATAGATGTAGGCGTGTCGGGTGCTGAGCGATGGCGTTTAAGATTTGTTAACCGGTGAAAGGCGGTCACACAAGAGAGATAAAGAAGTACATGTGTCAATGCCCCCCTCTCCAAAATCATCGTCCGGATACTACAAATCACAGACGGAAAGGGTTCATATTTGGGGGGGGGGGGGTGGTCTGGAGCCCGACCGGCCTTCCGTATCCCGTTTATATTTATATTATATATAGATATATATATATATATATATATATATATATATATATATATATATATATATATATATATATATATAGTAACTTAAGTAACAGTTGCACTTAAAGAAGCTTCGTGTGACCTCAAAGAAACGTTATGTGAACTGGCGGCCTTATATGAGTATTTGCAAGACCTCGTACTAGGAGACGGTTCAGTTTCACTGCCTGAGTCGTCTCGCACCACGAAGTACCTGGCGTCTCTGGGTGATGTATAGTCTTCCTTCGTGTATTTGTCGATGTTTCGCATTCACTAATTGTGTTTCGCCTTTCCGGAGACACTGCAGTCTTTCTCTCTCTCTCTCTTTTCTCTTTTACTGTGAGTCCGAGTATAAGCGCTGCTGCGCATGACTGCTTTTGAAGCTGATTTCGAGTGAATTCGACTTAGCCTCATGTAGGTTATTGAGTGAACTATACAGGGTGTCCCAACTATCATGCCCTAGGTCTTTAAAAAAGAGCAATTGCGTTACTCGAAGAAAATCTAGTGCATATTGTTTCCAGTACAGTGCAGTAGCCGAAAGTAATTTTTTCATTACGGAGATTTATTTAGGTTTCGTAATTATCTGTCGCGAGAAATGCTGTCCTAGCTGTCAAAGTGTCAATGAGGCATTTGGAGGCACTTCTATAGGGCATCTAACGGTGGCGTTTTCAGCGACGCACTAATTGCGTATTGATTTCTGCCGACTATTAAAGAAACCCCACGAAATATGAAAAATATCACGTGTCTAAGCTCCCACCCGCATTATAAAGCAGCGCCGTCAAATAAGCTGATTGAAAGCAGCCGATTTGCCAGTCGCAAACTCGAAGAGACCGTGCATAATCTTCATAAGGGTATGGAAGGAGCACCAACAGCAGGGTTAGTGGATTCGCAGCCGTTCCTTCCTCTCATTTCTACGTCACACTTATAATCCGTCTCTCAAGGTCGACTGATCACATTAATAACAAAAGCCATTTGATAACTGGGTCGAAGCGCCTCTTTGACCACGCCACAAAACGCAAACAATGGAATAGGCCCAGAATGTTTCAAAATCCTGGCTCTGCTCGCACCGCATCTAAAGGGTGTGCGTGCACCTATATTTCGCGCCAGAAACTTGCTGCTGACCAAAGCCAAATTACAATGACGGCTTTATTTTTCGTGAGAGTGTATACCAGCTGCAAAAACAAAGTTGTGGCAAAAAATAAAAGCGAATTAACAGACCGGGAAGCGACCCACCTGTAGAGGAAAGGCAAACCCGATGCGTTAAAGAAAGTAAATGCAGCACTTTTAAATGAACCGAATTGGCAATCAGGACGTCTGCATAAAAAACAACTAAAAGAAACCATCAGATTTCAGTGGGCCGTTATTATCTGTCAATTCGCGAGTGCCGTTGCTGCCGACAGGACGTGTTCGAACAGATGTCCTTTTGCAGATACGCAGCACTGAGTCCGCTTTACCACATCTTCAGTGGCTTTCTTGATGACCGACGCTGGAATTGTACGGCAGACATCCGTTATACTTGCCTTCAGTTCATGTGACGTCGTCGTCTCGATCATGTAAAGACGATATTTCCCTTGACCCCAAAGAAAGAAATCGAGTGGAGAGAGGTCAGGTGACCTAACCGGCTAATTCACAGGCTCGCGCCTTCTAATCTCTCGCGCGTGAAAAGTAGCAACCAGCCACTTTCGTGCTCCGCTGCTGCTGTGCGCGGGTGCCCTATCTGGCTGATACCACAGAAGTGAGAGACAGCAGGACTTCGCTGAGAAACTAATACACCACTCCTTCAAGTATTTCGTCCACGTAACCGTATCCAGTCAGTGTGTGATCGAAGAAGATGGGACCGATTATAGCACCGGCGCAATTTCCGCTCCACAAATTGAACGCCCACCGAGTGGAGCTTTACCCAGTATGGATAGGAGTCACTCCAATGTGCGGACTATGCAAATTTACCTTACCGTTTCTGCGAAAATTGCCTTCATCTGTGCACATGAAGTTGCTCAAAAAGTCCGGTGATTCATCGCCTTTTGGGAGGAACCAATTCAAGAAACCTAGACGATTCTGCAGGTCCCTATCTTCAAAGAATGTTGCAGGTTAAGGTGGTACGAGTGAAAGGCCGAATGATTTAGAATCCTCCAAACTAATGACTTGCAAATTGGTGCCTGGGCGGCCACGTCCTGCAGGCTAGCATGAGGATTCGAGCCCCTAAATGCTAGAACATCCGTGCGTAGGCTTGCTCTCAAAGATCGAATCCTTCGCCGCTGATTCTTGAAGCTGCCGGTTTTTCTCAGGTTTTCATAATTTTTCATGAAAGTCGATACGTTTGTTCTACCGCCACACTTCTATGACTGATATATATTTGCGGCCTTCCTCTTGTTGCCATTTGCAGCCTCCAAGGCAAGGATCACGTTTTCCTTCTGCTCCCTATAGAAAGACATGGCGACCGGGACGAAACAAAACGCACCTTTAAACCTTTGCATTGAGATTTTCAATCGCTTTTGTGGTGGTAGGTAATGTGGTGGAAGAAAAAAAAAACATCCGTGCACTTCATCTACGATAAGACAACAGCTATGACAGCTTATTTCCAACACCAGACACAACGTGTTACTTCGGCCGGGGTGCGGCAGATAAGGCTCGATCACGATGATTTTCTTTATTTCCTTTATTTCGTTCTGACTACCTGAGAGAGAGCCTGTTCGAGGGTGTTGCTTTATGATGCGAGTGGGAGCGCCCAGTCAAGAGATATTTTTCATATTTCACGGTGTTTACGTATCAGTCGGAAAAAGATAGTACGCAGTTAGTACGACGCTGAAAATACCGCTGTTAGATGACCCTTGGTTGTGCCTACAAATGCCTCATTGACACTTTGATAATTTGGATAGTATGTCTCGAGTTAGATAATTAACTACGATTATACCTAAATATATACTATATACTATAGATGAGATGAATATTTACAATTATTATTAGGGTTATAATTATATTCAAGTGCTGATTGCCGTGTTATAGTTTGTTAACGAAACTACCCCTCAATTCTAAATACCTTAAGGCAGTTTTCCTAGTCTCTAAAGCCGCTCGAGTTCACGCTGCTCCTCTGGCGGCCATTTTTCCAAGAAATTATGCCTTCCAACCACTCAGATCGACTGTCGCGGACAACACCAGCCCCTTTCCACATAAGTATGAGGCTCGGAGCAGGAGCTATAGCGCTTGTAAGTAACCGCTGGCTTGACGAACCAACCGACTGAGCTACCTTTCCGGGCAACATTGAAGGATCACGAGTTCAAATCACATGTTATGTTCCTTTTTTTTTAAAGGTATTTTCCTTCCTTTTATCACAGTACGGAAACCCTCCTAAAAAAAAATTCTATATCCTCAATTATGTGTGGCCACACATGTGCAGGTCATAAATACCAGGTTCTCTAGCCGAGTGCCATCCATGCGGTATAACCGAGCTCAGATTGGTCCACCTTGACTGATCAAATAGGGCGCCACTGTAGGTTAAATGAGGCGTACAACTCCTGCGGGACCCGCCGTGGTTGCTCAGTGGTCATGGTGTTAGACTGCTGAGCACGAGGTCGCGGGATCGGACCCCGGCCACGGCGGCCGCATTTCGATGGGGGCGAAATGCGAAAACACCCGTGTACTTAGAATTAGGTGCACGTTAAAGAACCCCAGGTGGTCGAAATTTTCGGAGTCCTCCACTACGGCGTGCATAATCAGAAAGTGGTTTTTGTCACGCAAAACACCATAATTCAAATTTTAATTTAACTCCTGCGGGGACGGTAGAGTATCCGTCTCCAGTGCAAGGGGACCGTGATTCAAATCCCGGTGCCGCGCAATTCTCCTCCGGGAAATACAAAAAAAAAGAAAAAAGAAACCGTGTGTTGAGAAATTGCACAAACAGGCCTGGAGTGCGGCCTGATGCCGGTGACCAGAACCGGTAACGCACTCTCTCACCAGAGCAGGATTGGCCACCCTGGTGCAGTACTTGGCCACAACCTCCTATATGAATACAACAATCAAACCCCGGCCCTCAGTCCCCAGCAGCCGCGAAGCAACTGACCACGGCGGCGGTCAGATCTGTAACGCTGCAGAGGGTGCTAAGAATACCTGGCTCCGGACAGGCCGCCATTGGAATCTGAACCTGGAAACGTTTAACGTTAGAACGCTATCTAGTGAGGCGAGTCTAGCAGTATTATTGGAGGAATTAGAGGGTAGTAAATGGGATATAATAGGGCTCAGTGAGGTTAGGAGGACAAAAGAAGCATATACAGTGCTAAAAAGCGGGCATGTACTGTGTTACCGGGGCTTAGCGGAGAGGCGAGAACTAGGAGTCGGATTCCTGATTAATAAGGAAATAGCTGGTAACATACAGGAATTCTATAGCATTAACGAGAGGGTGGCAGGTCTTGTTGTGAAACTTAATAAGAGGTACAAATTGAAGGTGGTACAAGTCTATGCCCCTACATGCAGTCATGATGACCAGGAAGTCGAAAGCTTTTATGAAGACGTGGAATCGGCGATGGGTAAAGTCAAAACAAAATACACTATACTGATGGGCGACTTCAATGCCAGGGTAGGCAAGAAGCAGGCTGGAGACAAGTCAGTGGGGGAATATGGCATAGGCTCTAGGAATAGCAGAGGAGAATTATTAGTAGAGTTTGCAGAACAGAATAATATGCGGATAATGAACACCTTTTTCCGCTAGCGGGTGAGTCGAAAGTGGACGTGGAGGAGCCCGAATGGTGAGACTAGAAATGAAATCGACTTCATACTCTGCGCGAACCCTGGCATCATACAAGATGTAGACGTACTCGGCAAGGTACGCTGCAGTGACCATAGGATGGTAAGAACTCGAATTAGCCTAGACTTGAGGAGGGAACGGAAGAAACTGGTACACAAGAAGCCAATCAATGAATTAGCGGTAAGAGGGAAACTAGAGGAATTCCGGATCAAGCTACAGAACAGGTATTCGGCTTTAACTCAGGAAGAGGACCTTAGTGTTGAAGCAATGAACGACTATCTCATGGGAACCATTAAGGAGTGCGCAATAGAAGTCGGTGGTAACTCCGTTAGACAAGAAACCAGTAAGCTATCGCAGGAGACGAAAGATCTGATCAAGAAACGCCAATGTATGAAAGCCTCTAACCCTACAGCTAGAATAGAACTGGCAGAACTTTCTAAGTTAATCAACAAGCGTAAGACAGCGGACATCAGGAACTATAATATGGATAGAATTGAACAGGCTCTCAGGAACGGAGGAAGCCTAAAAACAGTGAAGAAGAAACTAGGAATAGGCAAGAATCAGATGTGTGCGTTAAGAGACAAAGCCGGCAATATCGTTACTAATATGGATGAGATAGTTCAAGTGGCTGAGGAGTTCTATAGAGATTTATACAGTACCAGTGGCACCCACGACGATAGTGGAAGAGAGAATAGCCTAGAGGAATTCGAAATCCCACAGGTAACGCCAGAAGAAGTAAAGAAAGCCTTAGGAGCTATGCAAAGGGGGAAGGCAGCCGGGGAGGATCAGGTAACAGCAGATTTGTTGAAGGATGATGGTCAGATTGTTCTAGAGAAACTGGCCACCCTGTATACGCAATGCCTCATAACCTCGAGCGTACCGGAATCTTGGAAGAACGCTAACATAATCTTAATCCATAAGAAAGGGGACGCCAAAGACTTGAAAAATTATAGACCGATCAGCTTACTGTCCGTTGCCTACAAAGTATTTACTAAGGTAATCGCAAATAGAATCAGGAACACCTTAGACTTCTGTCAACCAAAGGACCAGGCAGGATTCCGTAAAGGCTACTCAACAATAGACCATATTCACACTATCAATCAAGTGATAGAGAAATGTGCAGAATATAACCAACCCTTATATATAGCTTTCATTGATTACGAGAAAGCGTTTGATTCAGTCGAAACCTCAGCAGTCATGGAGGCATTACGGAATCAGGGTGTAGATGAGCCATATGTAAAGATACTGGAAGATATCTATAGCGGCTCCACAGCCACCGTAGTCCTCCACAAAGAAAGCAACAAAATCCCTATAAAGAAAGGCGTCAGACAGGGAGATACGATATCTCCAATGCTATTCACAGCATGTTTACAGGAGGTATTCAGAGGCCTGGAGTGGGAAGAATTGGGGATAAAAGTTGATGGAGAATACCTTAGCAACTTGCGATTCACTGATGATATTGCCTTGCTTAGTAACTCAGGAGACCGATTGCAATGCATGCTCACTGACCTGGAGAGGCAAAGCAGAAGGGTGGGTCTGAAAATTAATCTGCAGAAAACTAAAGTAATGTTTAACAGCCTCGGAAGAGAACAGCAGTTTACGATAGGTAGCGAAGCACTGGAAGGAGTAAGGGACTACATCTACTTAGGGCAGGTAGTGACCACGGATCCGGATCATGAGACTGAAATAACCAGAAGAATAAGAATGGGCTGGGGTGCGTTTGGGAGGCATTCTCAAATCATGAACAGCAGGTTGCCACTATCCCTCAAAAGGAAAGTGTATAACAGCTGTGTGTTACCAGTACTCACATATGGGGCAGAAACCTGGAGACTTACGAAAAGGGTTCTGCTGAAATTGAGGACGACGCAACGAGCTATGGAAAGAAGAATGATGGGTGTGACGCTAAGGGATAAGAAAAGAGCAGATTGGGTGAGGCAACAAGCGCGGGTAAACGACATCTTAGTTGAAATCAAGAAAAAGAAATGGGCATGGGCCGGACATGTAATGAGGAGGCAAGATAACCGATGGTCACTAAGGGTTACGGACTGGATTCCAAGGGAAGGGATGCGTAGCAGGGGGCGGCAGAAAGTTAGGTGGGCGGATGACATTAAGACGTTTGCAGGGACAACATGGCCACAATTAGTACATGACCGGGGTAGTTGGAGAAGTATGGGAGAGGCCTTTGCCCTGCAGTGGGCGTAACTAGGCTGATGATGATGATGATGATACCTAAATAATTTTCAGTAATGAAAAAATCACTGGCGGCTACTCCACTATACTGGAAACAACACCCACTAGGTTTTCCTCGAGTAACGCAATTGCTCCTCCTTTAAATCTTGGTGCATCATAGTGAATTGGGACACTCTGCATATATTTATGACCTTTGCGTGCAAGTGACAAAGGTCCTATTCCTAATAAATATTGTAGCTTAGTAAAGGAGTTTCTCTTTTTTTTCGTGGGTCGTTAGCATTGCTTACTGGAAAGACAAGCAATGCTGAAACACATATATGTCCAAGAGAAAATAAGACTGAATGTCTGGGAGACTCTGACTAAGAGAAAATAAGGACTGAATTGAATTGAATATCATTCACGGGCATTTCACACGCCGTGACTAAAAGACTTTGCCGAAGGGGTCAGCAAGTCTGCTGCCTTTTATAAGGGTCGAGAAGCATGCAAAGCAATTTGAAGTGAGGTGAACATACAGCAACATCTTCATTTTCTAGGCATAGGCTATCGATACCTTTAGAAATAATTGTTAATTCACCACCCTCTCCTGTGTGAAAAAATAAATAATTCTGGGGTTTTACCTGCCAAAACCACCGAATTGATTATGCGGAACTTCTCCTGCTAAAATATCATAAACTTTATCCTGTGTATATATTTAAATATATTGTGCATGTGCAGGGTGTTTACAGTGGAAATTTAAAACAATGTTGGTGTGAAACGGATGAAGCAGCCGCCGTTGATGATTCTAATGCGCTTGTCGTCCTAGCGTCAGCATTTGCAGAAATAAAGCAAAATTATGAATTAAGAGCCGCGCACATCCATACCAATAATGATGCAGCGAGCTATTAGCCCCAACAAAATTTTAGCTGAAGAGTAGAGGCAAGTCAAAAGAAACCTCAAATGATGTGGGTGACAAAACTCTTGTAATGAGATTTTAGGTGTGTGTGTGGGGGGGGGGGGGGGCTGTAGCCTACGGCATCGCCATAGTGTGCTCTGCCCCCCCCCCCCCCGAAAAAAAAAAGACTCCGGAGGCGGCTCGTTCGTCCGTCCGCACTTGTAGATGACCGTGATCTCAGGTTGAGGTGCACGCTAAGGAACCCCACGTGGTCCAGAATACTCCAAAGTCCCTCACTACGGCAAGCCTCATAATCAGATCGTGGCTTTGGCACGTAAACCCCAAAATTTTAATTAACAGTTAGAATGAGTCATAAGCGTAGCAAGTTTTTGGCACCATTAATCAACAATAGCCGCCTTTGAGCCTGTATACTACGTGCTAGAAAACTCAAAGACTGTCAGGCGCTTGCGCAGTGCTGACACGAGCATGTCTTTTAATGTCCTTCGGTTAATCCCTTACTACCTAAGGTGGCCAAGAACAGCTTCATGCGAAGCGTTCAGTGTCAGCACTATAAATTGCTTTCGTGTACTTTACCCTTTCGATAGCGTTTCATACCCTTTGCCTGTACACAACAAAAACGTACACCCGCGACACTTCAAGCTAAACGAAAGAGAAAAGAAACGCTGTTTGCTCATTAAATTCATGTGACGTTATATCCTTTGATGCTCGAACTTAAAAGCTCTCAGGCGGGTTTTGTTCGGCAATGTGTGCGGCTCATGCTTTCACAAGGCTGCTGCGCGCGGGCCACTCTTACTACTGTAAAGATTGCAGCATGCGTGCGTAAACGGAAGCCCGGAAAGGCGGCGTAATGAATTTCCGAGAGTGCGCTATATTTACGCGCTTCGACGTTTGCAGCTCGCGAAATACCGTGCACTGCGGCCACACCTGCGTCACATTTCAAGTTGAGAACCCGTATATCTGCCCCTGCCACGTCGACTGCACGCACAGTCGGCCACCTGGACAGCAGAAAATAATTAATCCGCGCTTTTGCTCGTTACCTTGTGGAGCCAGAGATAGCTTTAACTTGACGGCTGCACGGAACACACGCTCTCTGTAGACTCTGCGCTCGCTGCAGGCATTGTTTAGAATGGCAGGAATGTATAGATCCCGCCACCCTCGCCAAAGTTTTTTTTTATATTTTTAGAGCGGAGCTGTTATACGCTACGTTCTGGCGGTTTGCGTGCGTAGGCGAAAAAGATGGTGGCCATCAAAGAGTTAAAAAAGAGCTAAATCTTTAAGCAAAAGCGTATCCCTGGGATCGCTGGGTATTCCCCAGCTGCGTTTAATTGCAAGAAATGTGAAAACGTATGGTGATCAAGAAATATCGGAATAAAGAAATAAAACCTGAACAGACACTGTTTAGTATGGATTGCCGTTTTACGTCACGGGTGCAATCGGCAAAACACGTAGCCTTATCTGCGTTCGCTTCCACCTGCGCAATGTGTAGGCCTCGTGCGGTGAGGGCTGCGGAATAACAGCGCACCTACGAAGAACACCGTCCCGAGCTGATGCGGGAATGTGCGCGGCGACGACGGGCGGCATGTAATGCGGACGAAGATCGTGCCGCAAACGCCAAGCGTGTGCACATTTGATTGGATCCCCCTTACCAAGTTCATTCTCATCGCAATTGTGGGTGATTTCAGCACAGACTTGTCTCGGCCAGACGGAAATTTGTTCGTGGCATTTCTCTTCGAAAGGTTCCGCATTCGATGTTACGCAAATATCAGTGTGCCCACGGCTCGTCATGGCTCGTGTATAGACCTCACATTGGCCGAGAACCTTTCGAGTGTCGCCAGACAGCCACTGGCCGTTTATCATAGCGACCATAAGGGATAGTCACATTGATGACCAAATGATAAATCCAAAAAAGCCAGCAAAAGAAGCTTAAAAATCAAGAAAGCTTCGAGTATGAAGTTTAATAAAATATAGAAATCGCGATAAAACGAAATTCGCTAAGACGCGTCTTTTATTTTCAATCAACATATTAATTACCAACATATTTGTCGCCATATATACAGCTTCGCTGGCCGTCCATCTTCGCAGAGTGGAAGGACTTTGAATTCTTTTCTTTATTTTAATTGAAAGATGTCCCGTATGCTGCCGCATCAATTTGCTACTGACCTAAGCAAAACATTTAGGAATAGTAATGATGCCTTCCCGAGCCCTGAGCGGTGGCCGCAGAGGAAATGACCGGTTGGTCATCGCGTCCTATCTTGGAGGTAATCTGCAGCAGTTGCCAACTTTTGGTCCACCGAGATAGATACGGGCTTCGTGTGCGCTTTTGTCCCGAGTGTTATCAGCCGCCTTATCTCACGTTTCAGAGATGTGTTGAAGCGAGAGGTAGCACGAGGCGTGCGCTGCTCTCTGCCGGCGCTCTTCGTCCTACCGGTGTTGTGACAAGCGAGTCTTCGAGGTCATCGAGTGAGAGCTGTTGGTTTTCCTTGTGCATGTCTGGCACCATGCTTGCTATGTTAAGTAGTGAGCATTCGCCTGCGACTATCTATATGACCGCTAAACTGCCAGCCTTACTTCGTGTACGTGTATAATTAACAAAGATTGCTTAATTAGCTTTTTAAACAGCAACTCTCGCGAAAAATAGTCAACGAAGCAACCATGTTCAGAAACATCAGATTATTTCATCGTGACGTCCGTTACAGCGCAATACAAGACGCATATAAAAGGAAGGTAAAAAGGACGACACGACACTGACTCTAGGCGACGCTATGAAACGGTATGCGTTACCTTTGTCACCTTTCATTATGCGTCAGTTGGTCACAGTTGCCTCGATGTATCTCTGTGTCTCTTGCATGTCATTTGTCTTGAACTGGCACCTATATATTTGTTGGGCATGTCTTCAATAAAATATGAATAGAGAGTCAGCGCCGTGTCGTTCTTTTTACCTTCCTTTTGTCCGTGTCTTGCGTTGCGCTGTTACGAACCTTACAAAGGATAATCTGATGTTTCTGAACAAGCGCTACAATTTCTGCATTGAATATTTCTCGCTAGAGTTGCTCTTTAAGAAGCTAATTAAGGAACCTTTGTTAATTACCCTGCTTAGCGGACTGGAAAAAATATGATGACCTCATTCATATGGCTTCGAACAATACTACGCCAATTCGACATGCGTAGAGCCTATGTTCGTATCTTTAATACTTGATCCAAGTTAGCTGAAACATTGCGCTTGGATTCCGCGCAGCACCAGCGAAACTTCACACACACACACACATATATATATATATATATATATATATATATATATATATATATATATATATATATATATATGTCTTTTGACTGTACTCGCCACACACACACACACACACACACACACACACACACATATATATATATATATATATATATATATATATATATATATATATATATATATATATATATATATATGTGTGTGTGTGTGTGTGTGTGTGTGTGTGTGTGTGTGTGTGTGTGTGTGTGTGTGTGTGTGTGTGTGTGTGTGGCGAGTACAGTCAAAAGCTTTATCACAGTAGACACTGAAACATGTGCCGCTTGTATACATGCAGTCTCGAACCATCGTTTGTCCGTTTAGCGGGCCCATTCCTTGATACCGCTCTGTCACGCGTCGTCTGCTGCAGTTAACTATGTCACATCGCCAATCACAATGCATCGATTGGCGAAGAACGGTGCGCTCAAGCTATCTCTTCCCCTCTCCAATTTCTACAGTGAAAAAGAAAACAAAAGGCTGCACATTTTGCAGGAATTCCACTATAAAACAGATGTGCGGTACGAATGCATTATCAAACATTTGTTTTTCATCATACAGTGAGCGAGTGATTGATAAAAAGAGACTTATCCGCACGCGCTTTCATTTCCAGATGCCGTGACGTAGCTATCGCAGCAGGAAACCACGCGCTGATGTGCTAGGAGGGAATGCGTCCGCTAAAACGTACAAACTACGTGAGCGCACCAGCTTCTCGCTGGCGCGCTCTGCTCGCTCTGTGCTGCACGCGGTCCCGTGTTTACTGTCGTAAAGCTCTTGACTGTACAAAGTGGCTTACCCCCAGTGACCCAAGTTGGCGTCAGAGTGGTTAAGAAAAGCGCACAGCAAGCGACCAAAGCTTGTGGGAAAGAGATTAACAGAAGATCAGCTCATACTATGTGGCACATACCCATAAACCTAAGTTGGTCCAACGGCTCGTTTAGAGCCTGGTTCCCATAGTATAGTAACACAATGCTCTGCCCGTTAGACCGATAACTACCCAGTGACCCAAGTTGGCGGCAAAAAGGCTAGACTAGTACCCCTGTCACAATGGGAGTTTTAATATCATTCGAATCGAATGACATTCGCTGCAACGAATGTCATTCGCCCGCGGAGGTGCTACACTCGAAAAATTGATGTCATTCGGCGGCGATATCAATGGCGATCATTCCGAAACAAACGTGGCAACTAAAGTACAACAAGGTAGGCATAAAGTGCTTGCATAAGCAATTCGTATATTTAAATATATTTAAATATATTTTTACGACGTCACTTGCCTGAAAAAAAATATTTTAGTAATACGCATAAATAAGTTGTTCTATTTCAGACTATGTGGTCATTATGAGCCAAAACAAGGCTTAGCCGCCTGAGTAGCCGACAAATTGAAAACAAACAAGATGGCTGACGTGGCGACGCTGGATGACGACGCTAAGTTGCAGGAGGTGAAGTGATTAGTTGCTGCGTACTTTGTATTACGAGCAAGGTGTAATAATCAGAGGAAGCGATTACACGTTCTATGGCCGACGAGCAGAGTGGCGGCGGCATGGGCGGCGGCCAGACGCTGCTGAGCTGGAGAGTAACAACATTTTGCGACAGACTGCCGCACAGATTTTGTCTCCTTAAAGTAACAAGTCCCATAAAACACGCAAACGTTGTTATTTCTATACGAGTGCGGTTTTCAATTTGCAAATGCTCTGTCCTGTGTTGCTTTGTTTCTGGGATTGAGAGTACACATTCGGTCTGAGTGCGAAGCCGAATGAGTTTCTCGAACTCATTCGATTGCGGAAGTCATTCGGTGCTAATGGCATTAAACATCGCTGTGTAGCAACCGAATAATGTCATTCGATGCTAATGCCAGTCGGTTCGAATGACATTAAAGCGCCCAGTGTGACAGGGATATAAGGCAAAACATATACTGCAAACCGGGTGAGTTCCCCCAAAATACTAATCGTATTGAAAAACTCCGCACTCAATCAATTATCACTTGTTATTAGTAGCCATAAGGGCCCATTATCAGCATGATAGCTCGTTTGCGTACTGTTTAAACATGTGCAGTGTGAGATGTATGTTTGGATCGCGCCCGAAAACGTATACGTTGCACGGACCTTTGGCCTGAGTCAGGCCACATGACTCTCTTCTGCTCGTGCTGAGGCTGCTATATGGTAAGATATCTCGTAGACAATATTACTAACGATTCCTCGCTTTTAATACATTGTTTTGTTTTTTCTTGTCTCGATATAAGAGGCAGATCTATCGACCCATATGTTGCCATATATTGGCTGTTGATCTTGCTGCACACAGAATTTCTAACTATGAATGTACTGTTCAGTACTTCAGCATAAGAAAATCGCCCCCCCCCCCCCTATATCATGTCCACAAACTTACAGTTTCTATCAAATGGTCGTACATAACTGTTCGGCAGTGAAGATTATTCCTAAGCACATAGCTAGTGCATTTGCGGTACGAACAGAGAAAAGCAGCTAGACTTCTTGCTGGAAGAATACAAAATACACGTGAAATTATTAAAAAGTTTAAAATAATTATACCCGTGCAAAACAGCCCTTTTTGAATGTATCGGACATTACGCTCGCATCACGCCGTCAACGTGACGTTTTAGGCGCGAAGCAAGAAAAAAAAAATAACACGACCGAGGCAACGTCACGACGGTTCTCTAAATCCTACGCCCTAAATCTAATTCAGCTCCGCCAAAACGACCGTTGGCAATACAACTGCATTCCTGCCCTCCTCGAATACGTGCTCAGCCGTTGTCTCCTCGACGGCGACAAAATTGGAGAATGAACGAGTATGAGTCACTCCGCCGTCGCCTTCAATACATCTCTGATTACGGCATGAAGCACGCGCAACGGGCCAGCGACCCTCAGGCGCCGCGTGTAGTCCCTGTCTTAGGAGTTTCTCATCACCTCGCCGGTCGTTGACGTAATTTAAATGAGCTAGGAGGCGGATGGGAGAGCTCTCGTACGTGCAACACCGAATGTCTCGAGAAGTTCCAAGTTGCCCAAGCTTTGCAGCGATGCACTTTAGGAACCGGAGGCGAATTCAAAGAAGAACGTCAGCTTTCTTTAGCAACACTATCTTTCAGCGCCATCTGAAAGTGAGAAAGCTTGATCTGTGTCGCTTATTTAGGATGGCTGTTGCCTTGTGTAATTGAAAAGACAAGAGGGGGAGAAAAGCTGACCATTTTTAGGTGACACTTTCAAAGGACAATTCGTCCTCTTAGTTTACCACATGATCTACTGGAATAATGAACCAAGTATTTTTTTTTTCGTGTGTTTAGGCGGATAGTTTGCCTTCGTAGCTCAGTCACACTCATGCTGACTTTACGCATGTGTTTCCTGAGGTAATCGAAGAAGCCCAATGGCATGCCAAGAATTCTCACTGGTCAGTCATTCGCCTGTATCTCTTTTGCATAATCTCCTCTGGAAAGAAAATTTGCACTGCAGCTACACATTATTAAACCTTGATTAGTGCACTCTCCCACTATTGTCTTTTTGTGAGTGTGCGTGTTAACAGGGTAACACAAGTGACTACGGGAAGCCTATCCAATCACTGGGCTTTTTTCTTATTGGAAACTCTTGTAGTTTCGGGGAATGTTGCAAAGTAGAAGTGTGGGTGCGCGCGTGTGTGGGGAAGCAGGCGGTGCGCAAACAAGAGATTTGATCACATTGTTTATGTTAAGACTGATTGGTTAATCTTCAGGATGTGCTGAAACAGCGCCGCCGAAACGAGGACACACACTCAAAAAAAAATCATCCACCACACGACAAGCGCTGGTCCTGTGGTGCTTGTCCTGAACAGCGCTTGCGCGTTGGGGCCCGTTTTTCTTTGTGTCCTCGTTTCAGTCGAGCTGTATCATCAGCTTACGTTGAATTTTATTATGATGGCAGATAATTAGTTGTTTTACTGTAAGCTGCCAATGTCAGAAAATGCAAGAAGCCCAGCAAGCACATAGGAGATAGTACGATTCGTTCAATCAGACACTCTTTAATGAGGCGAAACTCCCTGCCGTAATAAGCAATCAGCATTGCGGTTAAAGGTGTGAGGACTACCTCGTGGTGCAGACATCCCCGAACTTAAAGTCAGAAGTGTGGGCTTCATGCCTTTGGGCAGTGACTTATCTTTCCCTCTGCAGCGTATTTAAGGTATAAATAGCCACAACGCAGGCTTTTTGTTATCGGCCACATGCTGTGAAATAGCCAGGCAGAGACTGAAACGTCACAAGAAAGCGCTTGTCAATGTATCTTGTGTGACCCATCCCGAACGAAATATCTCCTAGTTGGACCGTGACCAGCAGCTAATTTGAAGACTCACGAGAGGCGCCCTCTTTCGCAAAAGACCCGAAGGCATCTGAAATTTAGCTTGTCACGCACTGCGAATGAATGTTTTGTGTCCTTTTTTGCTATCTCCACCAAAAGTAGCTGTTATTCGAAGTTGTAAATTTTCAAGCCAGAAAGAAAATGCGCTGGATTGGTGATTTTGCTCGAATGAATGCTGCAGCATGCAGTTACTTCTTTTCAAGAAAGCGTCAACTTATGGCGAAATTCAGTGCCATAAATGACGCTTTCAGTAACGCTTCAGTGCCATAAATTGACGCTTTCAAGAAAGCGCCAATTTATGGCACTGAAGGTAGCTAGTACAAACTTGCTACAGAACAAATAACAAATTTCTGCCTTTATATCACTGGCTCTTTCTCTGAAGTCAGCAGTGCTTCCTGCTTGATCTACTGCTACTAATGCGACGAGCTTGAGTTAGCACTGCGTCATTGTCAATGCAACTTGGGACATTCTTCATAGAGAAATATACCTTTATGGGCATGACACAAAACAGGCTGAGGTGAACAATTTCGGAGAGGAACTGCATAATAAAAAAAGGCCCAGACATTGTAAACAACCAGGAAATTGGCAACTATCATTCCCCACGATAACACCCTTTCGCTTCACCTATATCAATTTTTTTGCGCTCTTAGAGTATACAAAATGTATAACTAAGAAAACCATGTTAATGACGAGCGAAGATGCTCATTATGTCCACGATGTCCAATGCACAGTAAGAAAAACTGGAACTTCTTCACCTTTACTTTTTTGTCATGGAAATTACACTTGTACAAAAAACAACCACAAAATGTTATTGTTTTTTATTAGTATGGTATTGGTAAGATTAGTATACCCTAATTAGTATATTATTTGTCTAGCTATATGTTTCATCAACTATTCTTCGATGAAACTGCACAACTGTATATCAAAAGCTGAACTGAGGACTTCGCATTAAGTTTCCCGCGCTTAATTCTGCCTATTGAGGCATAATACTCAGTGTAACAACTGTGATACGGTAGCAATTGGCCATTAAAAGGTTAAAGCCTCTACTGACAAACCACAATTATTATAAATTTCATTCAGTAACTGCGTCAAGGCAAATGTAATTTCAAATTTGGAGCATGCGTTATTCTTTCTTTTTTTTTCTATAAAGTGCAGAGACAGTCAGCCCACAAAAGTGGCGTCGCAGGTTAAAATTAGATCAATTGGATCATTTGACTCCTCTAATCGCCTATTTGAATCTAAGCCACTCTATTGTAGGTGTTCGTTTGGATTTTGTCATTAGGCTAGCTTTCTTTCAGATACGGAGTGTTAATGTAAATTGCAGTAATATTTTTCTCTGGCAATAAATGCAAACGCAGCGATAGACGAATTAAGACTCCTTCTTTTGTTTGTATTTACTTTTTTGGTGGGGCTTTCCGTGTATCCTCTTTTCCTGCAATAATTAGAGCGAAAGTTAATTTTACTGTCACGTCGGTAAACCAACGCTGGTGCACGGTAGTTCAGCGTGTACACGTTCAGGTGCCCTTGCTGACTTTTGGCTGATACTAGTCCAGTCATGTAGTGGCTGTCGAGCCAGAAAATCAATTACAAATAATAAAAGACAGTCATCCTTAATAACACTGAAATTAACATGCTTCCGCTTAGAAAAAATCCCCGAGGCAAAAATATGACTGATACTAGAACTTTATCAATAATCATGAGTGCAAACAATCAGAGAAGATGTTAACAGAGGCGCACGATGCACCTGACATGCATGACCAGTATGAGAAGCTCAAGTATACAAACCGGAAAGCTAGTTATAGCAACTAAAATGTGATAGTTGTGTCCTTCTACGTACCGCCTTGTCTTAGTGCACGGTATACAATAATTGCGCCGTTAAAGTACGCTATAAATTTGTTTTTCTTCCTTCCATATTGTTACGGTGCATTTGGGAAGGACCATGCGCGCAAGAGGGAGACGAAGAGGAAGTCGTAGACAGTCTACTGGAGCCATGCATGTTTTGAGGCAACAAGAACAACAGCTGTGACCTTTGTACCAGCCTGCGCATTTGCCACTAACTTTTTCCTATGTAAATAGTTATAGATACGTGTGTGCGTCGGGCTTCCTCTTCGTAACAATATCATTTGCACCATGCACTTCGACTGAGCACTGTGGAGCTAATTTTGCTTTCATCTTCATCGTGGTTTTAAAAATGCACCCGCTTAATCTTGATCTGGCAGTGAAGAGACATTGAAAGGCTACAACTAAGGCAATATAAAACTAGACATCAAACAAGTGATTCGGATGAAATCCGATAACGAAAACGTGTTTCAAAATAACCGGCGCCCCGAAGGTAGCTATCACTCTTTTTCATTATGAAGTCAGCGCCGCGCTAAGCATTTCGTCCACATAATGAAGGGTTGACTGCTTGCTGGTATTTATGTTTATTTTTCATTTTACATGTAGCTGTAAAAAGGCCCTACATGCTAAACGCACAGATGTGCGGTGCATCACTCGCTGAAAACTACCGACCAATAAGTGAACGGCAGGCATTGAAGCGCACTGGAAACTAAGTATATCAGAATTTCAGGAATTCCTACGGATCGAAACTGTGTTTTAGTGCACAGAGCTTCATAAAAGTACAGGGCGCTGCGATGATAGTGTCTACGGGAGCTGCAAGCAGGCCAGTTCAGCCAGCATGTGAATGATGGATAGTACATGGATTTGCCTAAACTTCATCCTTATGGCTTTAAATGGCTTCGTGACATTGCAAAGTGATCACGTTTAACCCTTTACTGCACCTTGTTCCATGTATGCAACATTCCGATGAACGGCGTTAAAAACACAAGCAATGTTCACTTGGAGCAGCCTGTACATGTTGTTGCATCTCCGCAACATTCGTATAAAAAACGACGCCTTGTGCTGCCATCTGTGCTCATCCTTCGCATCTTCTAGCAAAACAAACGTGGCGGAGACTGCACGTGCCCGCGAGCAGTGATACAGCTAAGTTTTGCCAATCGTAAATGCATTTCTCCATAAGACAAAGCGCAAAAAAAGACATTCTTACGCTAAGCTCCACATCCTCCTGACTCTGTAGATTCAATAAAACTTTGTTATCTCGGAGTAATTTGTCCCTGGCGACGGAACGTTGCTATGTTGCGCAAACGCAACAACGTGTACATGGTTTACTTTCTTCGGAAAAGTGAAATGGCTCCCAAACACTTTTATGGCCGAGCAATTCCTCCTGACAGTGAAGGCAGTGACCTTTCCAGGAGTGACGACAACCAAAGGTGTAAGTCCGTCTCGATTCAATATTTGCGCAAGATGTTTTTGATCGAATTTCCTCTTTTGTTTTCAAAAGGATACGGTGCATCCGCATGGTGCCGTGCCCCGTCATCACGGGAAAAGCCTTACGTCTGTGCTTCTATGTTCTAAATTTTGACAATAACGCGAAAACACTGCATTGTTTCCTGGCAGCATGGGGATCTGCATGACATACTGCACGAAGTGTGGGAACTACCTGTGCTGCACAAACAAAAACAATTGCTTCTTTTTGTTGCACACTAAAACATAAGTGTACTAATGATCGTCACGTTCAAATAAACCTGTGAGTATGAATCGCACTAAGCCGTATCTTTCATCTTCAAGTCCTTCCTAATTTTCACGCTGTTGCAAATATGCAACATACCCTTTTTCTGCAAATTCAAACCACAGAAATTCGCTAAAGTTTCCATGGGAGTGCAGCTACATTTATGCTTCCCTGCAACTCCAAGAATAATATTTTGAGGAAACAAAAAGTTGTGCAGTAAAGCGTTAAAAAAGTACCGCGTTATAAACAATTAGGTGAATATTAAGGAAATTGCCGACGACAGGATTTGAATACAGGACCTCTAGCACAGAAGCCCGATATTGAAACTATTATGCCACGGATGCATGGGCAAGCCGAACACTGTAATTAGCAGCTATTATGTGGGCTTCCAGAGTCGCATTAAGTTCTGCATCACTAAAAGTATAAATATATTTAAAATTTAGGCCAATTTCGGCCCAGATGAAGTGTAATATACGAAGCCATAGGAACGTCTGAAGCTCGGAGCACGAACGTGAGACAAATCCATGTACTATAATTTAGTGCCACCACTGCGGCGCCTCTCATAGCCCAAGGACAATAAATAAACAAACAAATAAATAAATAAATCAGAGCTACCAGTTCACTACTACGTCCAATATCATGCACCATCTCCGTACCAAGTGCGACAGACTGTTTTTTTCAGCAGCTGACGTCATGCTTTACCCCGCGTATCGCATAGCGCCGAACTGTAGAGGTTGCGCGGTGTGACTTTTTACGCCCGTAACGGTCATGGTGTTAACCATGGAACACATCGAACACCCTTAAGCGTGCTTCGGTGAATTGTACACCCTTACAAGTCTGTAGTACAGTTCGCTAACACCCTCACATTATGTGTTCATTTTTGCGGCACATATATTTGCCGCTCTAGGCTCCGCCGCTAAGGTCACTTTCAACACCGCGTCCAGCTCGCTCCGAGGCACCCCACGCGCTGATCGCTATGACTTTTTCTTAAAATAATTTCCCCAAATGGGGCGAACCGCTTGTAAAAGTTGCTGTATCACAACCCATACAAGCGCTCAAGTGTACCTGGGCAAGAATTGAGCTCAGTGCCTTCAATCCTTTGCTTGCAGTGATCTATTGCAAATCATAAACACATTTTGCACTAAACGAAGATACTCGCTAGTCATTTATATCTATTCTGATAATTACTAGCGCTTGTTTTAATTTGTAAGCTAAATACTAACGAAAAAACATTCAGCCTGTTGACGCTGAGTGCTACCGCGTGTTATAGAGACATTATTAGCAGAGGATTGAAGAGGAAGTCGTACTTTTTGCAGAACAATATAGTACGCAGCAGTGGTATAAATAAAAGTTTTATTATAAACGTAATATAATGAATATTCGTCAATAGGATCGTTCATCACCTAAATCTCACTAGTATTATTAGCGCAGCCAATTAGGCAGCCAATTTCTTACGCAGAAGTTTTATCGCAACTGATTTTCTTCTTCGCAAATACATTGAATGCAACACAGATGTTGCACAGCAGGAGGACAACAATAAAGCACATTTATAAACAATGCTGTATACCAAATAGGGGCATTTTAGGCCTCTATTTCTGAAATTTAGGAGAACCGACGAAACGCAGACGGTGTTGCTATTGCCATAGAGAGGGCCTATCAATAAAATGGACCTAAGTCTAAACTTAGTTGCTGAGCCATCATCGTCAGCAGCAGTCTAATTTCATGTCCACTGGCAGGACGAAGGCCCCTCCCTGCGATCTCTAGTTACCCCTGTCCTGCGACAACTGATTCCAACTTGCACCTGCACATTTCATAATTTCCTCACCTGACCTAGTTTTCAGCCATCGTCGATTAATAGACTTGTTTCTCTCTCTCTGCCGCCGTCCTCGAGTGCGCTTCCCTTCTCATGGCATCCATTCTGTAACTCTAATGGTCCACCGGTTATTCATCCTACGGATCACATGGTCTGATCAGCTTCATTTTTTTTTCTCTTAATGTCAATTAGAATATCCGCTCTCTCCGTTTTCCCTCTGATCAACACGACTCTCATAACGTTACGCCTAACATTTTTCGTTCCATCGCTCTTTGTGCGGTCCTCAGATTATTCTGTAGCTTCTTTGTCAACCTCCAAGTTTCTGCCCCACATGTTAGCACTGGTAGAATTCTGCGATTGCACACATTTCTTTTCGATGATATAGTGGTAGGCTTCCAGTGGGGATCTCAGCCACATATAAACCAAAAGCTTCACTGTCATTTTTCAGCTTAAGACTAATTCCTTCAAGCAAAACTTCTTTATTTCAATCCTAATTCTTTTATTTTTTTTTCCACAACCAGCATCCACAATTGCTGTAGTTGGACTCGGCTTAAACGGTACATTATCGGGTGTAGCAAGAGTGTGGTACTTTTCATCTAGGGGCAGTTTCTCGCAGGAGGTTAAGAGGAACTTCATATAATCTTACGCTTGTGTCCTTATATTTCCTTGCAACATATACACCAAGAATAAATCTCAAAGCTGCGCGCCTTCCAGTGTGCGCACACTACACTACGCAGTTTATTTTGATTTCATACTTTCACCACCGTCTGTGTTCTGACTTTCCCCATTGCGGTCGTTTGTTTTCATAACAGGCCTCAAACCGCTCAATTCAACATCTGTTGTAGCAGCTCCTTCTTGTAGCCATGCTGCCGTGACATCAAATGAAATTGCTGTATTAGGAACTCTAGCTCGATAAAAGTAAAAGCCCACATTTTCAGAAGAGAGGAAGAGAAAAGGGAATGGCGTTTCTAGCATTGTCTTCAGTGGCATTGTTGAGAATCGCACAAATAGTTGTATATGTCCCCCCGCTTTCACTAGATGGCAACATATCTGACACCATGTTGTAGCCAGGAAGGAAGAGCGAGACGGCCAGACGAGGAGTGACATGCGCAAAAGTTTCATGGTCTCTCAGACGTGTTCTATCTCACTAAGAAGAAGAAGAGCACGCGCTGCCAGATCGCCGACCACGCGCAGTCACGGGGAACTATGCCTCACCACTTTGACTAGATGACAGCATACACAACACAAACATATTTAATTAAAGCGACAGTACCTTTAATTTAATTTGAGCATTTTGTTGGTATTCATCTTGTATTATGTGGCAGCTTCTTGTTAGAAATCTGAAAAACATAAGATCATGAAGACGTTCGCTTATAAACGCGCTTATTCTTGTATCGAACTCCAGAGCCATGCTTCATAAATACGATATGCCTGACATAACACGCCGATGTTGGTATAGCCGAATGCGGTCGCAACCGTTAATTACCGTGAGAAAAATGCAAAAAAAATCTGAGGGCGCCATTAGCTCTCGAGATACCGAAGCAGACAATAAATGAAATCTTTCGTTGTCATAAAAAATTAAAGTAAGTGATATACGGGTAATACTTAACAATTTTCCTTGACACTTTGTGAGAGCACTATATGATAAAAAGAGTATATTGTTACGTTGCAGAAGTCACTTATAAAGATGTATTTCTAATATTTACAAGAGAGACAACGATGCACAAAGACGATGGCTGTCGAGACCGATTCCGCCTACACACGTTAAATCGTGTTCTGACTAGCGCCACTCCTGCTTGCGCCGTAACATAACCCCCGCCTGTAAAGGCGCCGTCCCGGCGCTAATTATAAGGGAGTTGAAGTCGCAGCAAAATAAGGCTTCAGCGGAGACACATGCAAGACATCCGTGGGAACGCGCGAGTCCAGCGGAGCATTCTCGTTGATAACATCGCCAAGTTGACGCACTATCGTGTAAGGCCTTGGGTAGCGCGGCATCAGCTTTCCAGACAAGCCGACGCGGCGGCATGCTGTCCATAGGAGGACAATGGAGCCTGGAGTAAATGGAACGTCCCGAAGTCAGCTGCCGTAACGGAAATTCTGCGCGGCCTGAGACTCAGTGAGCCGGGAGCCGGCATTTTGGCGTGCCGTGTGTGCCCGGGCGAAGACGTCTTGACCATATTCAGTGGGAGCGTTCGTCGAGGGAGGAAGCAGTGCGTCAAAGGCCAAAGATGGGTGGCAGCCGAAGAGAAGGTAAATGGGTGGAAAGCCAACGGTCTCGTTATGACACGAAATATAGGAGAACATCACGAAGGGCAACCTGCTGTCCCAATTACTGGGGTCGTCAGAAACGTACATAGAGTGCACTTCTGTCAACGTGCAATTGAGCCGCTCCGTCGGCCCGCTTGTCTGCGTGCAGTAGGCAGTGAAAAGCTTGTGCTTGGCAGAACATGAGCGAAGTAGGACTTCAAATACTGAAGAAAAGTAGGTGCGGTCGCATTCAGTGAGGAGCTGCCGGAGTGTGTCGTGACGGAGGATGACGTTATGTGAAAGGAAATCTGTTAGCTCAGTTGCACAGCATGTGCGGAAAGCTCATGTGATCGCGAACCGGATCGCGTAGTCAGTCGCGGCAACGACGCACTTATTGCCAGATTTTGACGTTGGATAAAGGCCGCAAAGATCAATACCAACGCAAAAGAATGGTTCTGAGTGCACATCGATGGGGTGAAGTCGTCCAGCGGGAAGCACAGCAGGTTTTTTACGGCGCTGACCAATCGCACAGACTACAACGTAGTGGTGTACAGAGCGGCACAGGCTTGGCCAGTAGAAGCGGCGGCGTACGTGGTCGTAAGTACGCGAAACGCCGAGGTGGCTTGCAGTAGGGGCGCCCTGCAACTGTTCAAGAACTGATGTCGGGAGATGGCGTGGTACAGCGAGTAAGAAGTCTGTTCCTTCAGGGCGTAAGCAGCGACGGATGAGAACGTCGTCGCGGAGCACGAACATACGCAGAGTAGGTTCCGAATGTTCAGAATTGAAACTGTCGATGAGACCACGTAGAGGCTCTTTCACACAAGGCCAACACGACGCTGATTTAGGTCTGCCGACTGTGCGTGCGCCTCTGTCAGAATGTAGCGACGACGAACTAACCGCCGACCGTCGGCAGAATGTCGGCGTCGGTGCAGTGTCACAGAGGCGCCGACATGAAAGAAAACGCTGTCGCCGGCAGTCGCCATACGGAAACCGGTTTCGTGTTGGCCTAGTGTTAATGAGCCTTAAGCAGTTATCACACCGTTGTTCAGTGCAGATGTCGTGCAGATCAGAAATGGCCAAGACGCAAGAGTCGTTGTCATGCGCATCATATTCAGAGCGGTCAACAGGATGACGGGAGAAGCAGTCAGCGACGATGTGCAAGCAGCCTGACTTGTATAAAACAGAGAATCAATATTCTTGGAGCCGTAGCGACCATCTACCCAATCGTCCAGTGGGGTCTTTAAGGAAAATGAGCTGGCACAAGGCGTGGTGAACGGTGACCACGAAAAATGTCTGGCTGTACAAGTAGGGGCTGAATTTGACAACTGCCCAAAGTAACGCCAGCTGCTCCCGTTAGGTAATTGGACAGAGGCCGGCAGGTGTTACGAAGGCATTTTTCTCACGGCCCATGTCATCTACCGATATTTGCCTATAGCCTGATCGGAGCTCTATCGGTGAAAAGTACTTGGCTCCATGCAAGCAGTCAAAGGCGTCATCAATATTCGGCAATGGGTGGACATCATTGCTCTTGATTTTATTAACGTGTCTGTAACCCACAAAAAAGCACCAACCACCGTCCTTCCTCTTGAATATGACAACAGGGGACGCCCACAGACTGCAAGGTGGCTCGATAACGCCTTTAGTCAACGTCTTATCAGCTTCTCATTGAATCACTTGCTGACCATGTGAAACATGGTACGGCCGGCGGCGTATAGGAATGGGTTCTCAGGTGTAAATAATATGGGTGACCACCGACGTCTGGCCTAAAGGGCGGCCGTCAAGAAAAAAATGTTGTGGTAAGTTTCACAGTGTGTTTACAGGAGGTATTTAGAGACCTGGAATGGAAAAATTCGGAATAAGAGTTAAGGGACAATACCTTAGTAACTTGCGATTCGCTGATGATATTGTCGTGCTTAGTAACTCAGGGGACCAATTCCAATGCATGCTCACTGACCTGGAGAGGCAAAGCAGCAGGGTGGGCCAAAAATTATTCTTCAGAAAACTAAAGTAATGTTTAACAGTCTCGGAAGAGAACAGCAGTTTACGATAGGTAGCGAGGCACTGAAAGTGGTAAGGGAATAGATCTACTTAGGGCAGGTAGTGAATGCGGATCCGCATCATGAGACTGAAATAATCAGAAGAATAAGAATGGGCTGGGGTGCGTTTGGCAGGCATTCTCATATCATGAACAGCAGGTTGCCATTATCCCTCAAGAAAAAAGTGTATAACAGCTGTGTCTCGCCAGTACTCACGTACGGGGCAGAAACCTGGAAGCTTAGGAAAGGGGTTCTACTTATAATTGAGGACGACACAACGAGCTATGGAAAGAATAATGATGGGTGTAACGTCAAAGGATAAGAAAAGAGTAGATTGGGTGAGGGAACAAATGCGAGTTAATAACATCTCAGTTGAAATCAAGAAAAAGAAATGGACATGGGCAGGACATGTAATGAGGAGGGAGAGAGAGAGAGAGAGAGAGAAACATTATTTGGTTCCTTCAAGGATTTAGCGTCTCGAGGTCTCGGTCGTCTTGGGCGCCGGCGACTTGGAGCCTCTTCCGGCAAGGGTGGGCCCCTATTCCAGGGCTCCACTGAGCCTAGCTACCTCACTAGCGTGCTGCACTAAGGCCCTTTGGGCCGTGAGCTCGCAGCTGGTAAGCCGACTCTCCCATTGCGCCGCAGACGGGTTATTGTGTTGGTGGAATGATTTATTGTGTTTACATTCCCATGTGACATGATATAGTGTGGGTGTGGCCCCACACCATGGGCAGGTGTCTCTGTATTGTGTTGGGTACATTTTGTTTAGGATGTATAAATTTGGGAAGGAGTTTGTCTGCAATCTGCGCCAACTCGTTGCTTCCTCCTGCGTTAGAGCTTTGTGCGGTGGGGGATATTTGGCTCTCGTCCCTCTCTATAGGTTTAAGATTTCTGTGTATCCTCCTTCACAAGCGTGTGGGTGATACTCCGGGGCGCGCGACTGCTCTGCTCGGAACGTGGTCTCTCGAGCTAGGCTGTCTGCCCTTTCATTACCCTCTATGCCTGCGTGGGCCGGAATCCAAATTAACTTGTGTGTAACGTTCCTCTCGGCGAAGTTGGCTCCGCCAAGAATTCTGAGGGCGGCTTTGCTAATCCTGCCCCTCGTGTAATTTCTGCACGCTTCCTTCGAGTCTGTTAAGATGTTTAGAGGCCTGCCTGTCCTATATCCTTCTACTGCCGCCAGCGCCACGGCAATTTCTTCGGCCTCCGCTGTGTCGGCTGCCTTTGCCGTCGCACATGTGACCAGATTTCCGTCGCCGTCCACCACCACCGCCGTGGCCGTGCGCTTCCCTTCTCGCAGGTACGTGGCAGCATCCGTGTACACCGTGTTCTCTAGTAGCGCTAGTGTCTTTTCCACGTATTCGGCTCGCGCCTGCCTTCTGCTCTCGTGGAGGTTGGGGTCCATGTTCTTAGGCACTGGCCTAACGCTTATTGTTTTTCTTAAGCAGTCGGGCACTTCTGCGTATCTATCCACGTGTCCGCTCGTGTCCCGTCCCAGCCTAGTCAGGAGCGCTCTCCCTGCAGGGGTGCTTTTGAGTCTGGCGTTTTGCGTTTCAAGCAGGGCTTCCGCCAGTTCGCTGAAAGTGTTGCTGATGCCCAGTTGGAGCAGTTTTTCGTTTGACGTGTTTTTTGGCAGATGGAGAGCCGTCTTGTATGCTTTCCTGAGTATCGTGTACGCCTGTTCCCTCTCTCCTTTGGTCATCGCGTGGTACGGTAGCGAGTAGATGACTCGGCTGACGACCAGGCTGCCGACGAGTTTGAGTGTGTCTTCCTCTTTCATGCCGTATCTTTTTTGGGAGACCCTGTTGATCATCCGGCCCACCTGCTCCGTCACTTTGCTCAGCAGGCTGATGGTGTGGCTGCATTTTCTGCTGCCCTGTAGCCACATGCCCAGGATTTTGATCATATTCTTTTCCGGGATGTTTTGACCGTCAAGCGTTACTTCCAGTGTTGCTTGGGTGGGGTGTCTACCTACTCTCAGTAGTTCGGATTTTTCTGTGGAGCACACCAGTCCCCTCTCTCTGGTGTACTTTTCGACACAGCGCGCAGCCTCTTGTAGCTTCTCTTGTTTTTCTCCCAGTGAACTTTGCGTGACCCAAACCGTGACGTCGTCCGCATACATCGCGTGTTGGATGCCCTGAAAATGAGGAGGGAAGATAACCGATGGTCATTGAGGGTAACGGACTGGATACCATGGGAAGGGAAGCGTCGCAGGGGCGGTAGAAAGTTAGGTGGGCGGAGGAGATTAAGAAGTTTGCAGGGACAACATGGCCACAATTAGTACATGACCGGGGTGGTTGGAGAAGTATGGGAGGGGCCTTTGCCCTGTAGTGGGCGTAACCAGGATGATGATGATGATGATGATGATGATGATGATGATGATGATGATGATGATGATGAAGTTTCCAGGAGACGGCGGAGGTCAGCAGCTCGTGCCTGAAGAAGATTAGGTGCCATCTTCTTGTTAAGTTCGTATCCTAGAGCCGGTGAATTGAAGGTTCCTGTTGAGGGCAACGGACATGCCTCTGGGAAAAATTTGAGTCGAACAGGTAAAATTAAGCCAAGGGAGCGAGGTTTCATTGCCTGTAACAGTAAGTATGGCAAGGGGAACGGCCAAATTTCTTTCATGCTGGATGTCAGCGGTGGGACATAGTACATAAACACCGTCAGGAACAGATGGGAACAACAGTAGAGTGACGTAGGTAGTGGCTTGAGGAGACAGGCGGATGCCTTCGGGAGGGCATAACCGTGGTTGTATGACTGGTGCGGGAGCCGTTGGGCAGTTCAAGCTCAGTTATACACAAGACGCGCCATTAAACAAGGCTGAATGGGACGATAAGAAGTCCAAGCCGAGTATAAGGTCGTAAACTCATTGTTACAAAACGGCAAACAAAACACTCGTTTGGCGCCCCGCTATGCCAATCCGAGCAGTGAATATACCAAGCGTGGTAGGCGTTGCTCACACGGCAAAGCGGACGATGCATGATGCAGCGCGTGTGAGAACTTCGTTCAGGTGTCGGTGCCATTGGGCCCACATCGCGGATACGTGCGCGACAGTGTCAATCAGCGCAGGGACGCTGACGCCATCGTCCATCAAGTTCTGTTTGGTCGGCAAAGTGATCAGAGGGATCAGAGGGTTTTGCGCTTGAGTCGATGCAGCATCCCCTCCGGAAGCTGCATCGCTTAGTTTTCCGGAGATGGGCGTCGGGGCTGCATTGGGGACGGGACAGTGGGCAACCAGCCTGTGGCCATAGAGACAGTGGTTGATGCGCTGGAGGTGAATGAAACTAGTGACGTTGGAATGACGAGGAGGGACTGTTCCAACGAGGACGAGCGTCATTGTTTCGCTTTTGCGGTGCAAATGAAGGCTGGTAACGACACTCGCTCTGTTCGCGGCGATGATAACTGGTGAATGGCGGCCACAGAAAAGAGGAGACAGTAAGGTTGTTACAATGGTGAGCAGACTGGCCGATCGTCCATGGTTCGCCACTCGGCTTGATTTTGCTAGCGTGCAGGTTACCGCGGACCAGGCGATGGACATGGAGGATGAGACAGCTCTGAAGCGGCAACGGCACATACAGAATGAACTCTGAGGTTAGCGAGCTTTTAGCGGACTATTGCCTGCACAAATGGTGCTGTAGGCAAATTCTTCGGCTCACTGGGGCGGGAAAAAAGGCTGAAGGAGCCATGGCTTCAAGTTCTCGCCGCACTGTACGCATCAGGTCACCTGATTATGATGGTCGCTGCACTCCTAGTCTGTCTTCACAATAGGATGTTGGAGCTGTGTTCGGCAGACGTGCGAACGCCATTGCAATGGGGCGACTCTTGGCCTGCTCAAAGCGTTGACACTCTTTTATGATGTCCTCTACTGTTTGACTATTTTTGCACATGAGCAGGTTTAAAGCATCGCCCGCGATACCTTTCAGGACATGTTCAACCTTGTCTTACTCAGCAACGTAACAATAATAGAATATTACAAATGATCAGACGAAGCTGATTAGTGCTGTAGAAATCCGCGAAAAAACATTGACAAATAAAGCTTTAAATAAGTACTAATTTTTCAACAAGGCATTCACGGCAAACAGTAACACAATAATAATATCAAGTAGTAAAAAATACAACATGGTCACAAATCTTTTAAACATTATAGCGATTAAGCTTCAACTTTGCGAAGTATTCGTATAATGCCCGCAACAATTTCATTGACATGATACTGTTTGGTTGCTAGTTTCGAAGTTTTGTAGTGCCAACTGAAATTTGAAAAAATAACGAATAATTTACTGAAGCGGTTTCTGCTGCTAGAGGATTAGCTGAAAGCAACAATGTTTCAGGTGTACAAGGATGATTGATGTTTGCAACAACAAAAAAACGAGTAATTATGCGAAAAACGTTTACAGTTCGGAAGTCAGGCATGAATATCAATGCACGATTTGAAGGATTGCAGAAGTGATACGTAATCGCTGCGGAACATAGAATATCTAAAGCTACAGCCACATTCAGGAGCAACATTCAGTCACCTTTAGCTTACACAATCCTTTGAAAGTTTCGTCGATTTCTTGCAGATTGGCCTAAGAGGCAAGTCACTTTTCTTCTTTCGTTTATTTAAGTGCAGCTTACAGTAACATATCGCTAATGTGCCTGCACATGCTCATGCACATGCACATGCTCTCGAAATTGTCTCACTAGTATCAACCACATTATACTTCCTTTCCCGGAACTAAGTACGCAAAGTTATCATCAAAGTGACCATTACGTGTTTGACAACGATGCCGACTGAGCATTTATGACCATTCCTGAAACCCTCCGCTACAGGAGAACTAACCTGCATGTCATTGTGTTTCTGAGTTAGATGGCTGCCGTAGAGCGCACAGAATTGTAGAACGATATGCTATGGTTCTATGTAACATCCTTCGCTTCACAGCACGCGTCATGTCGAAGCTGATCGTACACTTAACGCACTAACTCGACATCACGTAACACTGCTAGTGATACGGGATACGTGCTGTTCGTTTGGTTGTAAAAATGAAGAAGTGGATACTCTCTCACAATGCACTTAGTCATTTGTTCAGCGGAGCTACGGCAACCTTCTACGTTCCTCCAAAGGCATGATCATCAGCACCGGCACACAAGCACCGCTCCTGCTGAGCCGGTGCTTGCATACAACACCGTAGTGGATACGGTGCTGATGTGACCCGCCGTGTTTTCTTAGTGGCTATGGTGTTGGGCTGCTGAGCATGAGATCTGAGGATCGAATCCTGGTCCCGGCGGCCGCATTTCGAGGGGAGCGAAATACAAAAACACAGGTGTGCTTAGATTTAGGTGCACGCTATAGAACCCCAGGTGGTCCAAATTTCCAGTTTAGTTCACTACGGCGTGCCTCATAATCAAATCGTCGTTTTAGCACGTAAAAGCCCATAATTTATTTTTTAAAGTTGATGTGCGATGCGTGAAACGCCGCTGGCGTTGATCTTCATCACGCCGAACTTCTTCCACAGGGATCTCTTTCTTTTCGAGTGGGGGGGTGGGGGGGGGCATCGGCAGTTTGGGTGGGTGCGTCGAGCAAACGAAACAAGTGTCCATTGTTCACCGGTGCTCTGGGCCGTAGTAAATAACATTTCAACACACTGTCACGCGCAAGCGTGCGTATACGCTAACGATACTGCATTGTCTTTTGGTGTAATTTGATATACATACCTTATATAGAGCTTTTAAGTCGGATGAGAATTAGATTGAAAGGTGGCTTAAAAGAATACAGATGTCTTTAAACGTAAATCACTGTTAATCACACGGTGGAATCACTCTTTTTCCGTTAGCCCTTTTCCTATCCGAACAGCACTGACGTATAGTCGGGAGATAATTCCACTGGTAGGAGTCTTAAGATATCTGGAAATGATTTATACAGAAAAGCTTCATTGACGGACACAAATTGAGTACACCGCATCTAGAGGAGCAGGTGCGGTTGGATTATCACTGTGAGTCTGCAGCAGTCGTTTTGGAACGCGCAGGGAGACTAATAATAATTTATTTTATATATGCCAGCCAAATTTTAGATTTTGGTGGCGGATTATTTTCGGGGGGTCCTGCTTGTAAATTACGCCCTCTTTATTGTTTAGAACGCGAAGCCTTACGTTTATGTCTTGTGCAACCAAAGCTAGTGGCGAATGATATTCCTTAATATGAAACACACTTGCATTCTCTTTAAACCCGATTTCAGATACTAACAGTCCAAACATTGCTGAATATATGTGCTTCTTCCCGGAGATGCTCCCACTATCTTTAAATTCGTAAACCGACTGCCTTGTCTCCAGGTAATTTTTCTGCCGAAACAATAGAAACCACTACAATTTGTGATATGTGATTTGGCTTATCAAATGTACCTACCCTGATAGTAAGCGTTGAATTCTATTAGATATTTCCCAAAAATGCTAAACTCCTGCCTCTTAGATACCTCAAATATTTGACGGGAGAACACCTCGGTAGAGAGAGTGAGAAAACACTAATAAAATAAAGGAAAACCGCAGGATCCTTCGCCGGGCCCTGGGCGTGGGTGAAGTCTTCCGTCCTGGACCTTGGCAACCTCCAAAGAAATGCCGTAATAGGCACAGATGCTTCTTTCAGAGAAGAGAAGGCAGGAGTAGACATCTCACCATCATTAAATTCGGTTTTTTATTCTTCGTTTGCCTAACTTTACAGAAATATTCCAGGCAGAGTAAGTGACTATCATTCTATCTCCATGGAAACTTCCCATATCTATTTATGTTTTTAAATCTCGCTGTGGATCATAGTTTGTGATTATTGCAGCTATTTTAACATTATTCAACTCTTGCCGCACTTTTTGACCAGTGATGCAATACGTGGCATATTTCATCAGAAGAATGTACCTGCGCAAACATCCTAAATTACGAAAACTATGGTAGTGAACCCGTAGAAAAAGAACACGAGGATTTTATGTAGAAAATTAATATGTCTGATAAATAACAAAGAAAGACTTTGGATTTATTCTTTCGATGCGTAACAAGTCATTAATGTAGTTCTGGTACTGTGGTGTGACTAAGATATTACAAGCCACCAATAACTCATAAAGGCTTACCACGTTTTCTCTTCTGTGTATACTTTAGAAAATTAAATTAAAGTGGCGACAATTATTTAGTGAGCGGAGAAAGGAAACAAATGCCTGACAACCTAGCTTCAACTTTGTACTGTACTGATTTTTATCGTGAAAGACATGCGCAATGGCACAGAAAATGTAATAGGACTGTCACTTTTTATCCTCAATTTGTGTGTTTTATCGGCATTTCGCGCTGCTGTACCACAAGAATTAGCAAAACAAGAAACAGGATGTAATAGCTATTTGTATAACTTAGCTTCGACATAATTAATGAGACGCTTCTGTATTTTTCTTTCTATGCCCTTAGTTCCCGGCTCATTAGAGACGCAACTTGATAGGTAGGAAGCCGACTTGCCGTCTCGACCTCTAATAGGGAGAGGGAAGAGTCACGAAAGAAAAAGTATCCATTTTTAGGAAAGTAGAAGCATACCTGCATCGTTATTGATGTGTAAATCATGTCTCAGCTAATGGCCGTTGGACTTGTTAGGACGAATAATTTTTTCCATGCGTATGGACCATTGTGTTGTGAAAAGGTACCATTTATTTTTTCATCCACGCCAGCAGCTGTAATTTTTGCGTTTTATCCAGTGTCACCGCGTCATCGCAGTACACTTGAACTCAGAAAGCATGAGAAACGTACGAAACTTACGTTCGCCACTTCCATTTAGACGAGTAAACACGAAAACGTTGAATTTTTTGGTCTTTTTATAGGGTATAGGGTATAGGGTATCTTTGACTTATGTATATCTATGACTCCCTCCCCCCCTTATGTAATACCCTGTAAAGGGTCCTTAAGGGTCGAATAAATGATGATGTATATGTGGTACACGCGCAGTTGACGCGCAGTGTACCTGAAGTCGTCCATGTAATAATTAAACAATGAAGATATTTGATGAATTTAAGGCAGTAACAAAGCAAACGAGGGCGTGTTACCAGTTATGCCTACAGGTCTGTATCTGTAGTAAAACATAGTATTGTCGCCTCTTACTCTTTAGTCCTTTCGAGCCAAATGCATGTCGCAGCTTTATATCTGGTTGCCCAAGGAGTGCTTAGCCAGCTATATGGTAGCACAAAGAAAATAACCTGATCTTTCTGCTTCCTGTTGTCCCTGGAACGCTGTAACTTCACATGACCTGATCACACTAATTTGAGAAAGTAACAAGAAGATTGATATATATATCGCTAAGTCAGATATTAAAGCTTCCTTCTCCCCCTCCTGCGTATCTACATTGATGATTCAAGTTGAGTATTGCACATTCATTCGTTCTCAAAATTTGAGAACAAGAGCATCAGTTGCGCACAATGACGTCCCTGCCGCCTGCAGCAACCATGATGACTATGGCACCGATGCACAGGTGACGTCTTTGGGAACTCGCCCGCAAGCTCTTCCAACAAATATCTGACAAAATTTTCCGGGGTAGGAGACATCCGTCTCATATTTTTACTGTCAAACGTTGCAACCACACAAATTTGGCGCTCAAGGTCCGAAAGCAGCAGCAAATGCTCTAAGCACTCGCAAAACATTGTTCTCGCAGCAGAACCAGCACAAAGTACTGAGTATGTTGCCATTGACGCTCAAGCCAAGGGAGCATGGATGGTGGCCACGCACTCCTTGTGAATCACACATTTTAAGTGCATTTACGAGAGCGCACTTCTTTATGTACGAACGTGCAGTTTTGTTCGCAAGCTCTGGACATTCCTTACACATACACAGTTCTCCATTAATGAACAACGGCAAAGTCTAAGGATGATTGCATCAGAAGCTTAAACGTGTTAAGCAACGAACCCACCACCCAGCCGACAACCTTGTCGTAGAGTCTGTGTCACCTGACAATACTGTTGCAAAGTATTGGATCAAGTTCACTGTGAGACTGCTCGACGAGGCTCATCGATTCTGGTAGTGCTCAGAACGCGGGATTCATGGCTGGGTTATTTCGCGATGTGGGCTGGGGCAAGCAAAATAGCATGTGCGATCTCCAGCTCTGTACAGTGAGAAGCATGTAGCTCTCAGCATTGTCCCAGTAGTAAAGCACAGTAACGCAGCATCAACTCAGAGCACGTGAACATTCATGTCTCAAGCACATTTACTGGCTTCTATTCTCCAAGGCACTCCACCATTCTTTTGTTGCCAGATGCTCTGTGGACGACGCCGGCAACTCCCGGGAATCCTGCCGCTGGACTCGCTTTATTATTTTTTAAAGTGAATGCGAATCTACTCAGATAGAACCTGAGCAACGACTGACTGACCAGGGCGATACCATGGAATAGTAGGCGAAGAAATGGTTCACTTTCAAATTTTGATTTCTCTTTGCGTGCTTTCAAACACGGGTATTTTATTACTTGTAAGCTTCCTAAGCCTACTGCAGCTTTGTTGTTAGAAACTGAGGAAGCGAAGCTTTGTTAAGACTATGAATATTTACACAAAGTACGAAATATACTTACAGACAAAGCTATCACCCAACATCAATAATGGCGCATTGTTTTGGTAGCTGCGAGTCATGCAGAGAATTTTCATACGTGCACTATTATTACGCTGCACACAAGCGGCAAAAATATAGTTACAAATTCGCAGTTCCGTCAGCGGCGTAGTCGGTGTGGACAGCGGCCTGTACACTGTGTCTGCAGAAATTTACCAGGAAAGATGTTTCTCTCTTCATACTGATTAACAGCGGAACCGGTTTGCACTAATCTTATTCTAGTATTGCAAGGGCGTCGCTTTAATCATCGGATTCATTCGGAAACATCTGTAATGGCGACGTGCAATCCGATCTACAGCGCTCCTTGGCAAATCTTTGCGAATCCTTTTAGCGAATCTAAAATTGCCAAGCCGCGTCGCACTGCTCAGTCGAAAGAAGCGCTGCACATGGCTCCCCTATGAATTTCCCGCTAGTAAAAAGAAAACATAATTCTGTGGTCCCTGCTGCATTGTCGCAGACAGACACGTGTTCATGGGTTAAAATTGGACAGAATTCATTTCACGACTTTCCAATCAGCGGTGTGTCTCACTTCAAGTCCACTTTCCTTCCATGCCTACAGCATCGCTGTTTTCCTGTCAGAACAGATTTTGTGAATACGAAGATTATATTGTCAGTAGCAGGCGAATGTGCACTGTAAAAATAATTACACCTCTAAGGCTGCTTTCATGTCTCATTGGTAACACGCTTGCCGTGAGGGCCTTACAGAATTTTATAGAAGTCAACAACGGAGCTCTAACTAGACGCGCGATGACAAAAGACGTATTTGAAACCTATGTCATCATTCTGACAGCTTTGGGCGCACAGAAATGTGCGAAAAGAGAATTTACAGGGGGTATATGAAACTCTATTGTCGGATAGTTCTGTGCGCCCAAGGCTGTCAGAATGATTACATGGGTTTCAACTACGTATTTTGTCATCGCACGTCTTGTTAGAGCTCTTGTCGGCCTCTACAAAATTTTGCAAGGCCCTAACCGTAAGGATGCTGCCAGTGCGACATGATAGCAGCCTTAAGGTTGCAAACATTTTTACAGTGTAGCATTGTAAGCCATTTGCTCCACCCGAGCGCATCCTTTCGGGAAACATCGTCATCGTTAGATTTTGTGAATAAAAGCAGCTTACACTCGTAGACTTGTTATGTTTGATGCAATATAGTTTGCTGAGCAGTTGCGGTACATATGCTTTCCATATAGACTGACACTTGAAAGACTGAAGGTTGACTCAAGCACCCTGTATGTTTAATATCCTTCACTAAAATTTATACGCTGTGTTCTTTTTATCGATGTCCTCTCCTGTGCTGGAGTTCTTTCGCTAGAGTGCCATTCAATTGCTGCTATGGCACCCGTCAACTTCTATTAATAACATTATGTTCAAGCCGGGATCCTCACAAGCTGAGAAACGAATAGCGAAATGGCTGTTTCTCATACTTTAAAATGCCAGCTGCTGGTCATTTAATCTTGGGACACTTGTAAACAATATACTTGCATGTCGTCACAAATAGTTTGCGCAGGCGTAATTAATTAAATGTGCGTAAGAACAGAACTCTTCATGATAACCGTGCTTTAAAGAACTAGTACAGGGGCAACTGGGGATAGTGAACATAACACTTCTTTAATGGTTCCTTTAGTGCCCAGCATAGCTATCTCTGCCCTATAAAAACTGGAAGTAAACCATGTGCAGTATATGATCAAAAATATGTTTGCTGAAAATTTTCTAGTCCAAAAACGTTTAGAACATCATCTTATTGTGCATGAAAAAAGCTGTGATACACACGGTCTAAAGTGACCATAACTTTTCGTTATGATTGTGGAATTATTTTACGTACTGAAGGAAACGAAAATAAATTGACAAGTGAGAAGCCGACTCATGTGCAAGGCGCATATGTTATGTGTCCTGTTATCGGAGTCTGGCGTGACAGGAAGGGTCGCGCTCTAGCCTGCGGCACTGGAGCGTCTCGAAAAAGGGAAGCAGGCCTACGCTGCCGGAAAGTCACAATGACACGAAGTACGCCCGTGCCATCGTCTTTAGTTTGACGACGAGAGTTGATGGCTTGACTAGGAGTTGGGAAGACGAGATGTTGGAGGAACAAAACACGCGTTAATTTACATAGAAGAATCAAAACAAACTTATTTACAGATAAAGGCAGAAAATACTTTCAGGAGTTGCGATCGCCGTACATAAAACAACATATACGCCGCCACATCGTTTTCGGAACACAGCCTATATGATGTCAAAGCAAATACGTCTACAATTTCATAGAGCACGACAGCTGGCAGGCAAGATAATTCCTTAAATCCCACCCGTCTTCTTTAGGTCGCTTGCTAGGGAAACAGCCAAAGAGGTGATGTCAAAATAAAGCAGTCCGGTGGTGCTTGGACGTCGCAAAGCTCCACCTCTGAATAGAAGGCCCATACAAAGCACGCGAACCACTCAACAGGTGATCACGCAAATGGAGCAGCAGCTGGGCCAGTCAAATTGTTCCAGTCACAAGATCACAAAAAGAAAATTTACTCCCCAAATATCTAAACTCTGCTTCACTAAATTAATTGGTTGGCATGAAACCCAATACGTTGCGACGACAATTAGCCTACACCGTGAAAAGTGTGAAGCCTCGAAGGAAGGAAGGAAGGGAATCAACTTTATTCGAGGTCCTGCAGGCCACTAGAACTTTGGGCTCTCATGGAGTGGGCGTCTCCCACGACGGAACCGGGAGGTTGTGTTTCCTGGTGGTGTCGTGGACCTGCTGCACGGCCCAGAGTTGGGGAGCAAGTTCTTCGCTGCGGATTGCTTCAAACTTGCGCTTGTCCGTTTCGGAGTTTATGTGAGCTTGCGAGCATGGCCAGAGCGAATGATAGACGTTAAGGGATGTATAAAGTAAATGATAGACGTTAAGGGATGTATTGCAATTGGTGCAATGAGACTTGTCGTAGAGCTCAGGCATGTAATGATGTAGTCTGTTTTGCGTGGGGTATGTGTTTGCAGCATTCTGAGTGTAACCGCTTGAGCTCGAGTGAGCGTGCGGTGTGGCGTGCTATACTCTCTACGTTGTACGTAGTAATGTTTAGTGATTTCATTGTATGTAGTGGGGTCGTCCTTGTTCTCCGAGTGGTCGAGTGAAGCCGCGCGTTCTGTAAGCGCGCGCGCAGGCTCGTGTGCCGCCTCGGTAAGGTTGGGGACGTCGCAGATCTTTGGTCTTAAGTGTGCCGGGAACCACTATATGACGTGGTTCTTAATCCCTTTCGTTTTGACAATTCTGAGAGCCAGTGCGCAGACCATGCCCTTTTGGAAAGCTCTGATAGCGGCAATGGAGTCGCTAAAGATATGGGAAAGATTGTCGCCTCGAAAGACGGCTTAGAGTGCCGTTACTGGCAAGTCGCTTGGGTAGAACAGAAACGGACCCTTTTGTAGTATTCACAAATTTGTTTATTCAGTACAATATCGTTTGACGTCGATACCACAATGACCCCTGCCTCAGTCGTTCAGCTAATACGCCAAACGTAAAAGCTCCTAAACGTAATATCTTGACTGGCCAGATTTGATAAGCGCAAGGCAGAGTGAGAATGACGTGACCAAGATGACGGGCAGGTTTTCAGCAACTGCCCAAGCTCGGAATTATTCCAGTCATTTCCCAACAACCGGTATGCAAGAGCTGTTCCCCGCGAAAAAACACCCAAACCCGCGCAAACGATCAGAATAAGCTAAAAATCCATAAGGCTTCATACTAAAATTTTCATATGAGCCTCTTATTTTCAACCCCCCAATTTGGACGCAGGTTTTATGCAAACATGATGAGTACTCTTGTTTCTTTGAGTTCAACGAAACAACGTATACTTGCGTCTGAACCATAAGTTTCAGAATGCCTACACATGCCCGTTTTCTCTTTGTCCTTGCACTACAGGCTTTAAATGAAAAAGACAGTCAAACTTACGCAAATTACACACTGGTAACACAGTTAAGAAAAAATTGCGCACTCTGTGCCTGCCTACGAAATTTTTGACACTATGGGAAAGGGTCTGGATATACGGCACAACTTGAGGCCTGATCCTTGAGGTTCATGTACCAGCCGCCTCCCCATCTGCTCCATGTTTCAACTTCTGCAGTAGTGTCTGGGGAACGGCAGTTATTATTGAAGACGGTAAGCCTTCTGGCAAAAGCCGACTCACCTGATTGTTAAGGCTGCAATGCATCGTGTTTGGGCACGATTTCATCAGAGCAGAACTGAAGTACAACAAATCGACATTTCTTTTTAAAATCTTAGAATGTGCAGTATCGAGAGGCAACAAGCCTTCGTTAACCTGTGGATGAGAACATCTTTACCATTAACAGTGGTCATCGTTTCACATGAGCCACAAATCTAAAATTCATGAGCCGTTCAACTCTTAGACTGTGAATGATCAGCGAAGCTGTTTAGCACACGAGAAAGAGGTAACAACAGATGTTGAACAAAGGTACGAACGCACATGTATCTATATATACTCGCTGAACGACTATACATATACGGCCTCTCAATTACGAGAGGGATGAGCCATTGCATTTCTTGCTCCTTAGGGTGGCATGATGCAATGCCGATGATAGTTATTTGTCGCACACATGAAAATTTCACGGCACCCTATAGCCACAAACAGCTTTGCTATAATAACTGCAGGCAAGCTTCTTGCGTTAACTTGACCATAAAGTTACTCTCTAAAAATATTTAATGCTTCAAAAGATGTCAGGTCACCCTGTTTATCTAAAAAGATTGAAAAGTCGTCCATGCTCTCTTTAAAACCATTAGATAGAGCGCTACCTAGATCTGCTAAAAGATATGCCCACTGGAATGGCTCGAGAGACGTAACAACACAAGAACACTGTCGCTGCAGGTAGGGCTTGTTATCAAATGTATTAAAAGCTCCTTTCTGATAAAATTCTAAAAGCGATAAACAGCTCTCAACAGTTACACCTGTGTTATTAATAAATGAAACGTCACCCTTTTCAGTGCAGGCTTTAACGGAGGCAAGAAGCGTGTCATGAAGAACTGAAAAAGACAAATCTTCAACATCTACCAAGAAGGCATAACCAGTAATGAGGTCAGTGCAAACGTATTCACAATGATTACTTGAACTCTTGGTAGGAAGGAGTCATACGTCAAAGGTCTTCGTACGTACATTGCAGGAAGCTGCTAACATTAACCTGCCAAGATCCACCCCCACTGTAAAACGTACGGAAAGGTATACCAACCTAGCGCGTCTTTGCAGAGAAAAAAAAAATATTAAGGTTACCTTTGCAACCCTTAATTGCTTCAGCAATGGAATGCTGAAAAAAAAACACGAGACTACCTTCGTCAAAACGATTCATTGGAGTTGCTTATTCAATTACTCTTTCCTTCTATAAAGTGTGCGTCGGGCAAACCGAACGATGTTTGAACGCTGGGTTACTGGAGCACGCACACAACGTAAACAAAGAAAGAAACAAGATAATTCGTTGCGGCATGGCGCCTCTTGTTGCTGTGAGCCACGATTTTGTGAGACGCATGTTCTTGGTAAACGCGCAGGAAGGAGAAAACGTGTGGCCCTAGATGTCTTTTCGACTCGAAAGAACGAGCAACAGCCTCTCAGTGAAGCATCTGCATCCATGCTCCATTCGGAAGTTTCGTGTTTATATTCAACGCTGTGGCCAACATTTTCTGTCTTTCTGAGAGTGGCTTCACTGAAATTTTTCCGTGCATGCTTAACTTTCTGTATAAAGGTTGGCTTACACATGTGCAATAAAGCCGTTAAACGTGAGCACTGTGTGTGGGGGTGGTATCTATAGCACGTCTCCACGTGTGGGCGTGTGCGTGGTTCCGAGTGTGGCTATCTGTACTCTTTTATTTCTATAACATGTGTTACTAACTAGGCCAACATCAAGTTCTATTGGGCAACACGCGGTAACCCTCCCATAATAGCTGCTTCCTTCAGCTGCTGACAGGCGGCGACACAAGCTTTTGCTAGATCCGCCTCCGCAGCAACTTGTATACCCATAAAGGAAGGCAACTTCGCATTTTTTATTTAAAATGACTGCCAAGTGGTTTCTTGAAAGTCGTAGACACTAAAATGTACTCTTGCCGGGAAATTTGAGTGTGGACAAAGAAGCGGTAAGCGCAAAATCTTTTATTCGAAGACTTTATGCGAAATATTCCAGTCTCAGTAGCAATGTTTTATAAGTTGTAATATATTTCCATATAAAAGTAGGGTGAGTTGCGTATCATGACCTTGTTTCAAATTTTATGACTTTAAAACTGAAACCACCTTACTTTAAGAGAAAACCTTGTCGAAAATGTCAAAGTGCAGAAGGCGTTCGCGAGTGCAGTTAGGAGTCTAAATTTTAGCGCGAACGCTGCAATAGCGGGTTCCAAGGAACGCAACGAGGTAATGGGGAAACTGCTGCGCACCTGACACGAATATGATTCTACTGCTTTTGAATTCAGGAGGCAGGACGTGCCATTCTGCGTTCTTGCCATCGCAAACGAACTATGCAGAAAGGGTCAAAAGCACACATACGCAACCAAAAAGATCAACGCTACATTTGGCTGAAAGGAAATGAGACCCAATTTAGCCTGGAAAATCATTTTCGTGCCTGAAAATGACAGCATTTGTGTTCACAGTGGGCTGCAGTGTGTAATGACTGGTTCTCTGGAAAGAAGGAAATAAAATAAATGAATACGGCCTTTCTAAACTGGGCTGGTTTTCCAAAAAAATATTATTTGTTCCTAAATTTACGGTTCTGTGGCAGCTGTGTTAATGGCTTTTACTGTACAAACTGCAGGCTTACTTTTATTTTGTTTTAGGAAAAAAGAACGCAGTGCCATGTCATTTGAGATTTTATATCGCCGGTGAGTCACTGCGCTTTACTTTTTATTCCGTTCTTACCCTTTTCTTAAAAGTCATTGCGTTACGCTTCGCTAATATCTTGAGTGGAATTCTTTTGAAATTCATTTCACCTTTCCCTCACTCATTTCTTTGTTTTCTCCATATTGAAGCCATCTTTCTTGCATCATTACGTTTCCTTAAATGACATCGTTATTTCACAAATGGGTCTGTGGTGGACGAGGTTGCGAGATAAAGACCGCTTGGGGCTTGGCTAGAAATACGTTTTGCGGCTACTTGTTTCCCATCCAGAGCAAACTTGATACGCTGCATTCGTTGATCATCCTATGTTTTATATCCTCGTTATATATAAATCTTACTGTATGTATGACACGCAGGCCTTTCACGCTAATGTGCTCGTCAGGTGCTCTTTGGGAGATCGCATTTTCCACACGCCCTTTCTGTTGCTGTACGAAGAAAGCATCACTAGGTCTTCTAGGGAAAAAAAAACCGATGTTAGCAACCTATTGGCAGCCAAACAAGAGAAGCCTGATACCTGCGGCCAACATTTCGACAAGGGGCTTGTCTTTGTCAAGAAAAGAATATTTTTCACAGAAAATGGACCTACTTACTCGTCACAGTCAAGAGCGTACAAGAGCTGCGCTTATAGTGTTTTTCAAGTGTTCAAAAGCTGAATCTAATAAGGTGTGAGGCCTATATGTGATAACGTGCATCCTCTTCCTATATGAAATGAAAAACCAAATGCAGGTTCAAAGCCGGCAATATTTATAATTTGTCTGCACATGATGAGGAAAAGTTCTATCTCGATGTGATTTTCTTTTCGAAGATCCCATCGATGTAGGTGAACCAGAACAGATAAATAGTATGTAGAACTATTCGTACAAATTTTAGTTGCACCCCGCCATGATAGCTTAGTGACTATGGAGTTGCGTTGCTAAGCACGTAATCGCGGCATCCGATAACGGCCATGGCTGCAGCATTTAGATCAGGACGAAATGCAAGAACAGACGCCTACCGTGCATTGGATGGGTGTTAAGAACCCCAGAGGGTGAAAATTAAGCCGGAGTCCCCCACTCCGGCGTGCGTCAAAATGAGATCGTGGTTTCGGCATGTAAAATCTCGTACTTTAATGTTTATTGTGAATTTCGACCTTGATTTCTAACAATAAAAATGTGAAGGAACCCATTTTTCAATACCAATGAACAATGTAATGCTTCTAGAAAAAATTGCGCTTTAATAAAGAAGTGGTGCACTTTAATATGAATATTTCTTTCAGCGAGGACATTCAGGTTGCCTTTGGTGTCTCGTTACGTAACACCGCAAAAAACAGAGCCTCGAATCAGTACATGCGTAGCGCTAGCATGGATGGGTATAGATGTATAGGTGGACTTGTCTAATGTGTCTCTTGTTTCATCAGATATGTGTCTTCATATATCGGTTGAATATTTATGTAATTACTTACAAGTTTATTTTGAAAGCAATTTCAAGGTGTGTGTAAGATAATGTACGAGAGAAAGAGAAATGACCTTAGAAGAAAAGTTGGCAAGCCGCCTGGGAGTGAGAAATTATTATACTGCTGTCTTGACAGACGTCTCCAAGACACTCCTGGATTGCATCGGCATTCTTGAATTACACCCACAAAGCTGCGAAGAAAGGGTTTCCGCACTCTAAAATTAAACAACTCCAGTTCGCAAGCGATACTGATGGTAGGACTGAACACCACCAAGAGACGGGGCCTCAAGAGGAATTCCTAACGAGACTGATCCAAGTCCTGATCATCGGCCTGATGGCATATTCTCCGTCCCCTATATGCCTATGTAGCCTTCGGACGTACGAAACCATGGAAAATTGATCTGAGAAGTCTACAAACAAGCACTCGGCTTACCATACGGTGCCTCCATTCTACGTCTAAAATTCGCGGGAATGCTAGTCCACAATGCTACAATTCTAGCAAAGGTACTGAGGCACATCTGACCTACCAGCGCGAATGCCTACAACTTGCTACGCCTAAGCGACAGGTGTTGAGAAACTGAAGATGCTCGCTCCCCGTTAACAGGCTCGCTTCTTCCTTCCGAATATCACCAAGCGTGGAAAAAAGAAACACCTTCGCATTACTCCCATCCCCCGTAACATGCACCCCGAGTGCCACTCTCAGCGCCTACACGCTCGAGCAGAAGCCCTCCAGCACCGCTGCAAGAACTACTGCCACACATTTTACGTGGATCCATCAACATCACCCATCGTTCAGCGCACCTAGTAAACTTCGTCGACAGCAAACTGCAGGAAGTGACCCTGACATCCTTCCGGAAAGAACCTCGGCGTTCTTTTGGTTCAGGAGAGGGAAAGAAAAAACAAATTCTTTGTTCTCAGCGCACTTTTTGCCTCTAGAAAACTGACTGACTTATAACACATGTCGGCGCGCCCGGCACTACATGGGCGTGTAGACAGTTGCACTTATTCATCATCTCGAACCTGAACGTTGGTTGAAACGTAGCTCTAGGTTTGACCAATCAAGCGTAGATGTCCTTGACGCGACGAACCTGCATGGGCCTTTGTTAAGGCTGAAACTTTGTGCGCATCTTAAGCTGACGTAAGCGAATGACCTCATAACACTAGCAGTTCTGCACTGTATTTCATCATCTGCCGCACACCTTTGCATTAAGGCAAAAGGAAAGTGGTCGTATTTTAATACTAATATTCCCTGAATGGAAGCTGTAGTATGTGAATCGGCTTCCATGTAATTTTGCGCTGCTTAGTGTCTTTTCTTTACATTGCTGCTGCTGTGTGGCCACACAGTCAACCATTGTGTACAGTCGTTTCTTCAATGTTTCCGTCGCCCCATGCAGCTATATTTTTCAGACCCAGCCTATCGTGGGAACGTCTTGTGCGCCCGACTTATAAAGATCATTGCTTGTACCCTCGGAATATAAAGTATTCCTCTTGCAGGAATACTCCCTTTGCATTCCTATCCAAATTGACAGTAACGGTCACATTGCCTTGAGTGTCCGCCAGTTCATTACCGCCACCATTTCTATAGATAAGCTGGCAAGGAGGCGAAGACCACAAGAATTACTCATTATATCCCTAGTACACCCACGTTTACACAGGTGGTTCGTGTCATAAAAAATTCCTCGACTCCAGCATCCGCCATTCCACATTTAGCGCTAGAGCGAACATTTAAGTTATCCCGAGAGACATCTTCCACCGTGGCAGAACTATTTGCAATCCTGTGTGTTTTGTGTTTCATAACATCAGACAAATATTCGCAAGAATGGGTTATCTTCAGCGATTCGCAAGCCGCTCTCACATTACTAGAGAGCAATAAGAAAAATTACTTGAACACTTTGCTATTGTATGAGACGCTCAAAGAACTTACAAAAGCAAGCGCAGTGAACCACGTAATTGCATTTCAGTAGACACTAGGGCACTGCAATATTGCTGTTAATACTGCAGCGGTCGCAGCTGCGAATCGGGCGCATGATAACGCAGAGACAACCACTCTTCCCCTATTGCGTAGTGAAGTCCGTCTGATCCTGATACAGATTACCTGTCGCTCAGCAAAACTACCTGGTATTATCAGTTAACTCAAAACCTGGAGTTACACTTTGTAGACCCTAGTGTAAACTTTTCTATTCCGGAAAATCTAAGAGAACAGAAAATTTGAAACATCAGTACACCGCCTGCGTCTTGGTACTGCATTTACGAAACACGTCTCGTAAAACTTGTCTCTAGTCCGCAGTGTTCTTGCGGCCATGCTGACGAAGATGTGCATCATCTTCACTTCGAGTGCCCGAAATACGATCCACAAATAAGGGTACTGCAAGCAAATTTATTGATACTTGACAGTAGACCATTCACCCTAAAAAAAGATATTTGGCCCATGGGCAACTGCGGGTCTTCAGAAAAGAGCACTTTTTGCTTTTAAAAAGAATTTAGAGGACACCATTTTAGGAAAATATTGTTTCAGATGAGCGGAATACGTTAAATGAGTAATATAATTGTTGTTCGTGGTTAATAATTGGTTTATGTGGGGATCGCAACTTTCACGCATTATGTATAATTCTGTTCTGTGCTTGCAGTGTATTACCTGTTTTGTGTGTTTTGGCTGTTCAAATTATCTGACTTTATATATGCGTACGTGTACTGAAGTAATGCACAAAACTTTGCGATTCTTATACTGTTGGATTGTATAATTCTTATTCACCCAGTGTTCTAGCGAGTGTGATATCTTGTGCCACTATTCATTTTTACGCAAATTTGTTTCCTTTACCAACTGACAAAGAGTAGCCGGTGCCATCATAAAGGCGACAACGTCTCCAAATATTCATTTAAAATAAAAATAGGAGCCATAATGAAAATAAGCTCTATCGTCCACTCTTAGACAGACAGACAGACAGACAGACAGACAGACAGACAGACAGACAGACAGACAGACAGACAGACAGACTGACAGACAGACAGACAGACAGACAGACAGACAGACAGACAGACAGACAGACAGATGCACACTACTTTAGTTAGCCGCCACAATGAAAATCTAGCCACAGCGTACAGCTCAACAGCTGAGTAAACCCTGAAAATAAAGAACTTGAACAACCGCATTCTACTGAATAAATTCCACGTTATCTATAGGCGCGCGGCCTGGTGCTACAGTGAGCCCCTCTTTGTTTGTCACCCCCGTCGCTGCTCTCTTCTATAAGTAACGTTATCTCGGCGCTCCCGTAATGAGATAGGATTCAGTGAGAGTCTGAGCTGCCACCTGGAGCCACTTTAATGAATTTTCTTGCCGGAGTCAAGCGGGTTGCAGCTGCCCGCACAACTCGTTAACTGGGAAATAGCATTGCCCGTCTTCGGAAGCGTGTAAGAGGGAGCTTTACCGTAAAACCAACTTCGACTTCAGTACTTAACTAATGCAAAAAAGCAGAAATATTTTTATTAAACAACCTCAGAACCGATATGGAACAAATTTGTCGCATTTCAGAGAGAAAGCTTGCTTCTAGTGTTCCTAAAAGCGCATTACTTATTGAAGATGTACTTCTTTTCTTACAATGGTTGCCGAAAATATCATGTTATGAAGACACAGTGATGAAGTTTGGAAATTCATGCCTGTGCACCAAAAACAAATGTCCAAGTAATATTAGCTGCATCTGTTAGTGTATCACAAGGGGATAAATTTCGTGGATAAACTGAAATCTAGTAAAATGGTTACAATGTTTACAAGAGTTTCGCAGAAATCCTGTTCACAAATGAGGGGTATATTCCATAATACCGCATAAGACATTAATTTCGACTGCGTGAAATGTATAGTTAAGTCCAGTTTACAGAGTTGTATCAATTTTTATTGCTGAGTTAGAGAGTTGCAAACGTGACAGCTTTTCTGTCTATTTCTTGCAGTTTTCAAGAAATAGTTACGGCTTAAACAGTAGTGCGCTTCCTGTAGTGACTGTATTGTAATTTGTAAGTTGTTTCTTTATATGCAGCTAACATTATCAAATTCGTTGCAGTGATGGCCTTGCAAACAATGTCTCCCTTCAGATGTATTTAGATCGGAGCTGCTGACATAAAACATTATCTTAAGTTGGCGGTTCAATCTTCCCTAGCTAAAGTGCATAAACCATGTCCCGTCTGACAGGGATGCGTATGTGTCAATCGAGTGTGTGTAAAGTCATGAGCGCATCGGTGCATTTCTTCGCACCGGAGGAGCTCATCATTTCATTTGGGTGCCTGCACTTGACATCAGCTCCACTATACCTTCGCCTGTCATTTGAGAGAGAGAATGAAGAGGAAAGGAAGTGTCTAGTACATGGAGGGGACGATGAGTTCTCATACGCCTACACAAGCATGCCGCTCTCAGACATTTAGACATTCCTGTGCTGCTTGAGCACCTTTCCTTATCCTCCTCTCGCTCTACAGAAGGTATCCACTGGAAAGCATTTGACATGTACTTGTGTATAGGGGCTTTCTTAACTCTGTCGAATGAGAACGAAGAGCAGACCCAAGAATACTGACAACGGCTGAAAAGCCCCGTCGTTTACTGTATTACTTGCCTGGATAGCCCGAGCTTGCATGCGAGGGGTAAAATTATTTGGCATTGCATGCGTGCTTTCGAAATGCACAGCCGGTCAGCATGGTCCTGGAACATGTTTATACAGGCTCATGGAAGATGCAATAGCGTCAAAGAAAGGAAGAGCTCTAGAATGGCATGCGAGCAAAGAAACTGCAGTGCGGCCGTGTGGCTTGGCCTGGAATGCGCGACACGGAAAGATAGTGGGTGGGAGGCAGAGTGTACCGGTGTGAGGAAGGGATTTCAGCCTTGAGATCGGTCGGCTAAAAAGTGAGGAACGATGAATGCGCGCGAGCCAACGTATGCTCGGATGGAGGTGACGGGTTCTTTGTGTGCAGAGGATCACGAGGGAGATTTTCATTCTTTTCTATGTTTACCCCGTAAAGCGAGAAAAGCTCGATGCCGTCGTGTTAAGACGTCCTTGTGGTCGAATTTGAATATGGTAGTCAATATCTGTGCCCTTCCGGTGTATTGCTTACGAACACCGATGAAAGCATCCGGTGCAGACCAATTTTTTTTTTCGCAAAGCCCTTTTTTCTAATATTCATCTACGCGTATGCATGCGTGCGCAATGCGCATTGGTTAAATACAAAGATGAGGAAGTTGCCTACGTTGAGCGGCAGAAAATGACGCTAGGTAGAAAAATATGGGTAGAAAAGCTGCACTTTTCAAGTCGTTAGTAGCGTACGGTGGACATTTTATAACAATACATTTTACATACCATCCACATTAACGCTGGATGGCATCACCTTGGATGATAACGCCCTGCAGTTATCGTTTGTAAGCGATATTTGTCATGAGGAATAGAAAGGCGTGATTGGGAAATAAATTGTATGTTTACAAAATACAGCCACATAATTAATAAAAGCGTGGACAAGTGCTCAATGTAATCTTTCAGCTCGAAGGATAAGAAAGGACTCGTATTCAAAAAAAAAAAGCTGTGTGCCCTGCTGTACGAACCTTTCTTTAATTGCAAGAACCCTGTAATTTGTCTATGCTGAAGGAGTCGCGGAATCCCGCAAGCGTGATTCAAGGGCTTTCATTTCCTTATCAGGAACATTACCGACTGTAAATGGCCGCCTCGGCTCGACGTCGTACCTCAGTGGCTATGGCGTTGCGTTGCTCAGCATGAGTTCGCGGGTACAATAACGGCCGTTGCCGCCACATTCAGATTAGGATGCGAGACGGAATATTAGTCTCAATTTCCTATTTCACGCGCACCTCATGATCAGACCGTCGTTCTAACACGCAGAACCCGGGAACGTTGAATAATTTTAATAGCCGCCTCGGATGCAAATGTTACACAACGCATTTTTTATTTTTGCCTTCAGCGCTTTCTGAATATCGAGGTATCAACAGCAGCAGGTGCCCGTTTAAAATTATAAGCGATCCCGTGCGCGAAAGAGCATCGTATGATATCGCTGTTCGTCAGGGACTCCGTAAGAGTGACTGCCCGAATTCCTTATTTCTAATAACGCGATTCAATTTTATAGCGAAACAGCTACATTGGAGCTATTGCACAAGAAGGCAACAAGAACCATCGACTGAGGCAAAGAATATTTTGTCATATCCCAACACTTCGACTATTCCTGCACTATAAAATGTTGCCGTGCTACTTGCAGGTGGCGTCGCGAATCTTACCGCCTATACCACTTTAGACAACAGATACCGTGGGTCGCATTGCTCCTTGGACTACGCTTTGGCAAATAAATTTCGTAGGTTCGGGTGGCTCTCGCTCGCGCGCTTTGGGCCTTCTTATGCAGTTTCATTTGTAACTCTACATGCTCTGACGCGAAGCAACCGCTCTGATTTGCCTGTGGTGTCGTGTCACGTTCAAGATATATATGCAACACGGTGCCGAGTGAGTACTTTACATATTGTTTTACTGTACGCTGCAACGTAGACAAGAAAACTCTTCATGTCAATAAACAAAACAAAAAAAAGCGTTCCGGTTCCCTCAGCAAAACTTATGCGACTTCTTACGAAACATACAACCAGTGATCGAAGTTAGAAAGCAAGTTTGTTCACCGTTAATAGTTATGGCCCACAAATTGGTAGGATGTCTTCGACATCTCTGTGGGTGCCGCAGAAAGGCTTACATTGAAAAGCGGCCCTACTCGGACCAGGAGGCTGTGCTTGCGCACCAACACGCGCAAGCTCAAATACGCAAGCACATGTAGACGCGTATGCAAACACAAACTCTTTTCATATGTAGATGCCAAGCTAAATGCCGCATTTATAGCTTCTCACTTCTGGAGAAGCAGCTCGTACCATGCATGACGCGGTTTCTTCTCTATTCAGGGTCCACGAATTGTGCATGCCAATAGGCGCACAAGGGAATTGCTCCCTGTTAAGCCTAGTAGCGTAAAACATGCACAATTGGGCACACACGACAGTGAACAAGGCATTGTGACACGCATACATTCAGCAAAAACCTTCCGCAGATGTTCTCCTGCAAGAGCAGTTTCTTTACAGAGCATATGTCCTACCAGTTGCATGCAGTGCTGCCATTTTAACACGCTATAGAGCGGATTATACATGCCTATTGGGATTGTTTACTAACTTATTTTCAAACTTTACCGTCACATCAAAATGTGCACGCTCTGAGAAGTTAACAATCCATAGCAACAAACCACTTATTCACTGTCCGCTTGCTATATAGGCATTAACAATGGCCCTTAACAAACAACGATGAGGAAATACGATGCAAATTTTACATGCACAGTCGAACAGGGCTGTTTTGTCTTCCGGCAAAATATTGTATATACTTTCAAGGATTGTTGTGAGTTGCACATCGCAGAGAATCAGTGCCTTACAAAGGAGCTTGACAATGCATTTCTTTGCAGGCTATGTGTCCCGCATTTAACGTCAGCGAAGTACAACAAATGACAGCTTCACGCGTGAGACCGCTGTGTCGCTTCTCCAAGGCTTGCTAAAAACTTCGCGCCAACCCTGAGTGACAGCACTGCCTCGTCCGTGCTCCCAGAACAAAACGTGGCCATGGCCTCCGCGTCGGTTCCTAGACAAAGGGAGATCGCCACCGTTATCAGCACTGCTGCATCAGCCAAAGAACGCCTCCATCGCCTCCCTTCACCGTCCAACGCTTGTCACGCCGATCTACGCAAGACTAGCCAGCAAGCGTGCTTCCTACGGCTCGGCAGTGCATGGATTCTAGCGTGATCATCTGACAGAGCCACTGCTATGGAAATTTTCAGTGCGAGTTGTGCGTCTACGCGCTAGCCCTGCGCATTCTTAGGCAGGCGTTTGGGGGCGACAGGCCATATCCCTTCGCAGAATATTATGCGCAGAATAATTCATGATGATGTGCAATAAGCTGACGCGGACCCCACTGCACTTTGCGACCCGGATCGCATTAGGCTTATTGAAAAAATAAACATTATGAGATTAGAGTACTGTGCCACCAGATTGCTGAAATGTGCGAAATGTGCGATATAAGCTTTATGATATCATGCACTCTTCTATGCGGCACTCGGGTTTATTTGCTAATCCGGCAAAATAAATTATTCTTAATATACAATGCCCATTTCGTGTTGCGTACTCCGGGCGAACATTGAAATCAGGAAGTAGGATGGCAAAACATTGCAACTAGGATTAAATTTGTCTTATATAAGGTAGCCCGCGCAAACGCACGTTGCCAACTAGATGAAGCTACATCTTTGTGCTTTGCTATGGTCGCTGCTAACGTTAAGGTTAACTTGAACCGCTGTCCAAACTTCTGAAATTTTACGCTTGCTTATTGCCTAATCCAGGAACAAATAAATAAGAGCGAAGAGCACAAAATTATGCCTTTTCTTGCAACATGAAGTTTACAGAAATAAAATCAAACGCTTTTTTCTGGGCGGCAGCTCTAGACACAAAAACTAATAATGCCCGTTTCTCCGAATTCTAGAATATCTCTCTGTTAGGCCAAATTATATTGTTGTTTCGGTACTCTAACGCTGCGACTGCCTTATTTTTAGCACTGGCAGATAAGTTGAACAAGGTCACAGGTCATCATATTATCAGCTTTGGCTACAACTGCATGAACTTATGTCAACATTAGTCTTAAATAACCGCATAGAACCGGCATCAAAATTAAATGTATTGACTACTTGCATGCACTTTTCGTAGTGTAATTATAAACAGCTAATAATCGACACTAATGGCATATTGAACGTTCTGCTAGAATACCGTAATAAAGAAATTGCAATTCATAAACAATATTCGAGACGTTATTGGAGTTGCTTTCTAAACTTATCTTGATGATTTCTTGCTTCTACAAGCAAACTTGGCACACTTTGTGAAAGCTGTGAATTTTAGCTATAAAACACATTCTGCAAGCATACAAGCAACGTACATTGTGTAAAATGGGGCTAGTACAACACCTTCAGCATTTCGATAATTTTTCACCTGCGGTCTTATTTTAGCCAGCCTGTTATTTATTAATAACGTTCCGCTTATTCCAAAATAAGCAGTTTGGTATTGCAATGGGAAATTCATACGTATCGTGAAACGTAGCGTCAAGGAAACGGCCACGTAGGGTCACATAGGGGTACTGAGACCACGGCGCAGAGTTTTTTTGAAAACTTCGTCTCAATACATGTGGGCACGCGTTAATTTTGCGCTCTTGTGCCCACGTGATAACTACATTGTATTTTTACCACGCGCTGTGCGTTGTTTTTGTATGTATGATGAATTGCAGGCGTTCATGATGAAACATCTGCTTTGTTTAGGAGTTTTGCTTCGTTCGACTTTGTTTAGGAGTTCCTCAACCAGCTTCGAACAAAACAATGCACTACGAAGCTGACTCATTGCCCATTCGGCTTCACGTGACTCAGGCTTATTGACCTATTTGCTACGCCTAACTGAATTTTCTCCCTGCAAGACTTTTCTACGACGTATAGATACCAGGACATTTTCAGGATTTTGTGTAACGTTGAACACGCTTCGCGCCCTTGCATTGTCTTGCTTGAGACAGAAAGGAATGATAGACCCGCCCTGAACATTTGAACACCTTGCTTGCATCGTAAACATACTGAGACGGCATTCAACGTTACACTATTTGATCTAGAGATGTAAAGTCCCACGTCCGGCGCTTCACCACGAATTACCGGAATAACCTCCAATTATACAGATGAGTCCCTCAAGGCGGACGCACACCGCTGCGATTCGTATACCAAATTTAGATCTACATGGCCTGGCTGGCTGGGCCTACTTGTCTCATCAACGCTTGAAGGGATGATGTAGCAGTAGGTTCTGCACCGTGTAAACCAAAAATATTACTTGCCGAAGATGTCGCGATCCTTACACACCCGAAGTCTGCTTTGCAAAAACTTTGTCGTGGTTTTCTATCCAGTGATTTCCCACGCAGGTCACTATCACAGATTTCTGCAACAACATTTGTTGTTGAAGTCACAGACATCAAGAGCACATGCTTTACAGTTAAGTTTCAGTGGATCTCCTCTCCCACTGAACTATCTGGAAATAAAGGAGCTGGTGTTTTTCGCACGCGCAGCACTATCCCGTCCCCTTCAAGTCAAAGTACCAGAAAGCAATCAACCCATGAAATTGGACATCCGTGCTCACCTTCGTGAGCTTTGCATTCCACCACATTCGCCCTAGGTAACCAAGCAGTTTAGTTTAGAGAAAGCCGCCCCTTTACATAGAATAAGGACGTGGTCTGCGTACCCCTAGAGGGTTATTCATGATGGAACGCCCCAATTCCTCGATCTATACTGCATTAAATAAGACGGGGACATTAAACACTCGCTCTTGTCACGCCTAAAGTACCTTGGTGTAACGCACGCCCTCTTGAGAACATACAGAAGACAGGTCTTTCAGTTGCGTGGCTGCATCACCTTCTGTTTCCAAAACTACCCACTATAGCCCTCAAGGAAGCTTCACGCCTTCTTCTTATATTTCTAAGGCCCAGTGATCTGTTCGTTAGGTGGTAAATACACGACTGGCACTGCAAGAGACGCTCAGGTGAAGTTGCCAGCCTCTATCACCAGGATAAGCCCGTCTGCAGCTACAACCCACCATCACCATCAGCGCCACCACCAAGCACTCGTTTCTTTTCGGTGGCATCTTGCCTTGGGGGGGTCTCACGCCCACTCAGTGGTACCTCGTTAGCAGCCACAGTAATGATCGTTTATCTGTGTACGATAGCTGAAACGAATGGAGAGAATACGGATATATAAAACAGAAAGAGAGTGCCAATCCACATTGCGATACCGCCTAAGGCTATGCTGCCCTCAGTTGTTTGAGGCAGCCCCAGCTGTGCTACAAGCAGACGCATATATTTATTGGATACTTTCAGCGAGCGATGAGCCAGCGCTCATATTTGGCCAATGATGGCTTTGCTCTTAGCGGCACGTGCAGGTAAAAATATCAACAAAGGTCTGCACCGAAACCGAAGTTGCAACAAAAGAAAAACGGGGCAAACTTCGTCTTCTGCTGTGAGTACGGACCATCGCAGACGGCAAGAAACACGAACGCTTCCGGTGAAAATATCCGGCAAGCAGCCGATCAACGCCGGAAGCATACTGGGTATAACAAAGTGGTAGTACGCACAGCTGTCTCCTCACAACGACGTTGCACCCTTCCTTCCTTTTTTGCGAGTATGAGATGCCGTAGGCGGGGCGGGTCAGTCGTCCTTGGAGAGCGGAGTGATGCAGGGTCTTAGTGCACCATGGCAGAGGAGGCAACGATCGTGAAATAACAACTGATGACTCTGCGCAGAATGAGTAAAAAATAATAGAGTGCTTTGGCCGCGGATTTGTTCTTGTTGCCTGTACGGGACGCCCACCAGCTTCAAGTTAATGTGTGAACCATTGGGGAGCGTTGCTATGTCTCTGTAGTTGTTTAATTCAAGATAAGCAGAGAAGCGCACTGCTGATTTCTGATAGTGCGAATCCATATAAAATCGGGCCACTCGGTGTCCTGTCGTCTCGTTTATTATATATATCATATATATACGCGGTGTGTGTGTGTGTGAACGAGATGTAAGGAAAGAGAAAGGAAAGGGGGTTAACCGAGCGACCCGATATTTAATAATCAAAGCATAAGAAGCCAGCAAAGACACCAAGGACAACACAGGTTATGCTATTTATGCTTATTTATTGAATTGAAGAAATGATAAGTTAATGCAAATGAACGTGGATTAAAAACAACTTGGCGCAGGGTTAGTTATAGTAATAACGCATAAATACCCCAGATAGTGGATGGGAAAACGGCGCCGCGGTAGCTCAATTGGTAGAGCATCGCACGCGTAGTGCGAAGACGTGGGATCATTCTCCACCTGCGGCAAGTAGTTTTTGCATTCACTTTCATTTCCATTAATTTATCACTGGTTTAATTTAATTATTCAGTAAAAGTAATTGCTCCTTTGTTGTCCCTGGTGTCATTGTATGTGGGTTTCTTAAGTTCTATATATATATACAATGACTCAAGGAAGAAGAAAATAAATAGGAACGAAATGCCAATAGAAGTTTAGCCAACCACAGCTTGTCATGTAATATGGTGGTCTTCCCAGGTAGACTACAAAGTTCAAATTAGTAAAAAGAAAAGACGTGGCGCTAATGAACGGCAGATGTATTTTGTATATTCTCATCAACAGTGTCATAGAAGCATCGTTTTAAAAAGCAAAGCTGAGCGGATGGCAAATCTTAAGTCAAGAGATTTTACGTTTCTTTAGTGTATTGGAACTTGACCTGAAGCACGTCTGTGGAAATAAAGGATGGCATCTTTGTCATTACCACTAAGCAAGGTTTAGTGAAGGCTTTCAGCATTTGATTTCATTGGGGCTGGCGCTAATTTATCAAAGCCAAAATGTCACTCGCCACCGTACACTTGCGTTGGTCCTCTAAGAAGCTAAAATCAAACAAGTCTGATCAGAGTTTGTACTCCAAACATGCCGATAATGTCGCGGCAACGACGGAATACTAATATCCGGATAATAAGCACAATCGTCACGTATCGTTCATTCTGAGGATTAAAATAAAATGCTTGATGCAATACTGAGGCGTATGTTTGTAAAGAAAAGGCTCGTTCAAGCCAACGAAGTGTGTCAGGAGAATGAGGCACTGATTCGTACAAAATCTTGCTTTCGTTACACCGAATTGTGTGACCCCATTTCCCTCACGACCTTGCACTACGTACACTTCGTAACTATCAAGCGTAGTACGCTCAGCCTAACCTATTGCGGGCGTTAATCTCTGCCGGTGTAGCAATATTTGTTTCGCCGTACCACACCAGCGCGCTAGTTTTATGACGCATTTCTTGCCGCCGTCGCTTCTGCAGCTGGTGCTTACACGGAGTGAGTACGAGCGGTTGGGGATTCAAATACTCGGCGTAAGGCACGAGCTCTTCGTTTTTATGCCAAAACACGGCAGTCTGCGCAGGCGAAGCGCACGCAAGACTGCGAAGAAATGTCAGTTTTTTCAGCGACATAAATGCAGTCTCGCTCAATCTCTCACAGGTCAGTCCAAAACAAATGGGAGTGGGAGGAAAGGCAAACAGTGGGATTGGAGTCTCACGAAGAAAAAAAGACGAGTCATCAGGAGTCACGAGCCAAGAGAGGACGCACCCGATTCTCCTTTGGGCTCGCAAAAGCAGAAGAGTCGCAAATGGAGCCCTACCTTCCTAAATCAATGGTGTCTGTTGTGTAGGCGACCAGCACGACGGGGCTTTGTCGCGACAGAAAGTTTGGCCACCGAGCGCTCTTTCCTCGCCGCCGCCGAGAAAGGCATGTCGGCCTAAGTCAAGGCAACCACAACGTGAAGCTTGCGAATGCGGAAATACTTCGCCATTTGCTTTTGGCCATTTTTGTTTCTTTCTCGCCGGTAGTGGAAGACAGGATGACAAAAAAAATGCACGCGAAGTATTCGATGGAATAATCATATAGAATATTTTAAGCAGGGTACGATCGGAAACAATCTAACGCCATCTGGTATAATACCGAGATATCGCGTAACCCACTGTGTATATTCTATTTCAAGGAAATCACGTACCGAGCGCGTGAATTAAAAGAAGTGTAATGGATTAACGGGGGTAGGCATGTACGATTTCTCACAAAATTGATTCAGTGTTTACTGTGAGGTAATTTCACTTCCACTCTTTAATCTGGATGCTTACAGTGCAATGCTCAACATGAAAAAGAGATAAACAAGAGAAAAACAACAAGCCGCATCATTTTCTGCGATGTTGTTAGGCGACAGTAGCAATAGGAAAAGATGCTAAGTCTTGGAATTGAGTCGAAGCAGAATTTGAGAACTAGTAACCCGTCGTGTACTGCAGCAACTGAATTCTGGACATAAGTTATCCACAGATTATGTACTTTGTAGTAAGGTTGATCTTATTTAATATCTTTTGTGGCTTACTTGTAGGTCAAAATAGCATCAGGTTTGAACTATGAATACCTACGGAACAATATAGAGTAATTTTACGAAGGAAGGCACAATATTGTTATGGTGGGCAAAGAGCACCATGTCGATGACTGTGAAGACGACGAAGTGGCAATAGCCTCTCGAGATTCTCAGCTGCTGTTTATGCATCTCTTGTTAATACATCTGCACCTATATGAATACAACAATCAAACCCCGGCCCTCAGTCCCCAGCAGCCGCGAAGCAACTGACCACAGCGGCGGTCAGATCTGTGACGCTGCAGAGGGTGCTAAGAATACCTCGCTCCGGACAGGCCGCCATTGGAATCTGAACCTGGCAACGTTTAACGTTAGAAAGCTATCTAGCGAGGCGAGTCTAGCAGTGTTATTGGAGGAATTAGAGGGTAGTAAATGGGATATAATAGGGCTCAGTGAGGTTAGGAGGACAAAAGAAGCATGTACAGCGCTAAAAAGCGGGCATGTACTGTGTTACCGGGGCTTAGCAGAGAGACGAGAACTAGGAGTCGGATTCCTGATTAATAAGGAAATAGCTGGTAACATACAGGAATTCTATAGCATTAAAGAGAGGGTGGCAGGTCTTGTTATGAAGCTAAATAAGAGGTACAAATTGAAGGTGGTACAAGTCTATGCCCCTACATGCAGTCATGATGACCAGGAAGTCGAAAGCTTTTATGAAGACGTGGAATCGGCGATGGGTAAAGTCAAAACAAAATACACTATACTGATGGGCGACTTCAATGCCAGGGTAGGCACGAAGCAGGCTGGAGACAAGTCAGTGGGGGAATATGGCATAGGCTCTAGGAATAGCAGAGGAGAATTATTAGTAGAGTTTGCAGAACAGAATAATATGCGGATAATGAACACCTTTTTCCGCAAGCGGGTTAGTCGAAAGTGGACGTGGAGGAGCCCGAATGGTGAGACTAGAAATGAAATCGACTTCATACTCTGCGCGAACCCTGGCATCATACAAGATGTAGACGTGCTCGGCAAGGTACGCTGCAGTGACTATAGAATGGTAAGAACTCGAATTAGCCTAGACTTGAGGAGGGAACGGAAGAAACTGGTACACAAGAAGCCAATCAATGAGTTAGCGGTGAGAGGGAAACTAGAGGAATTCCGGATCAAGCTACAGAACAGGTACTCGGCTTTAACTCAGGAAGAGGACCTTAGTGTTGCAGCAATGAACGACAATCTCATGGGCATCATTAAGGAGTGCGCAATAGAAGTCGGTGGTAACGCCGTTATACAGGAACCCAGTAAGCTATCGCAGGAGACGAAAGATCTGATCAAGAAGCGCCAATGTATGAAAGCCTCTAACCCTACAGCTAGAATAGAACTGGCAAAACTTTCGAAGTTAATCAACAAGCGTAAGACAGCGGACATCAGAAACTATAATATGGATAGAATTGATGATGATGTGTAGTGTTTTATGGTGCAAGGGCCAGGGATGGCCAAAGAGCACCATGACAAAGGTAATGTTAACAGTGCATTGTGAATGATGCAGGCAATGAATTAGACAATGAATTTCTCATGGTGTATGTGACATGGCTGTAAAAAGGCCTAAAATCGGTCGCTCTGGATGGCGTAAAATATATAGTCGCTAAAATAATGACTCTAAGTAAAGCTGTGGGCTATGGTAATAGGGTTTCGTTAAAAGCATGATGCAATAAAACATAGCACTGACACTTAAGATTCAAGAAAGCCTTTGAATACAAGGCTGGTATACGTGAGCTAAAGATGTCCTGGCCAAATGATTTCGAGACTGTCTGTTTCAGCTAAAAACGCTAAAACTAGATTCGGATTAAAAAGCGGTTCATTGCCGAGAAAAAATTTCGGGTGAAGAGGAATATTTTCGCGATATGCAGAAATGAAATACTTTTTCCTCTGTGTTTCTATTGCAGGGCATTGAATAAGAACGTGCAGGACTGTGAGGTTTTGGCCGCACTTACTGCAAGTGGGAGGATCCCCCCCAGTCAAGAGGTAAGAGTGAGTGCCGTAAGTGTGTCCTATTCTTAATCGGCAAAGGAGGACTTCGTTATATCGTGACATTCTCTCTGATACCCAATATCCTAATTTGGGTTTTATCAAGTGCAGTTTATTTGATATCTCAGCATTCCACTGTTGCTGCCAATGGATTTTGAGTTTATGACGCAGGTATGCTTTAAGATCTGTGGCTGGGATGGGTATGTTAATATCCGTATCAGTAAAAGCTACTGAAGTAGCTTTCTCGTCAGCAGCTTCGTTGCCCTTTATGCCACAGTGGCCAGGTACCCAGCATAGGATGATCGTTTGTTTAGCACTATAAGCTGAGCATAGCAATGTATACAGTTCGTTAAAGACAGTGTTTTTAGGTTTACGTACGTTCATAAGGGCTCGCACTACACTCAATGAGTCTGTGAATACTATAGCCCTAGTAAGATTCGTTTGCCTGATGTGCTTCACTGCAGAAAGTATTGCATATGCTTCCGCTGTAAAGATACATGTATGTGGGTTCAATGTACCGGATATTAAGAATGCTGGTCCTAGTGCTGCGTAAGCAACCCCAGAAGAAGACTTAGAGGCATCTGTGTAGAATTCAGCACAAGAATATTTCTCCTGAAGCTCGAGAAAATGTGACCGTATGTGTGCCTCAGGTGCTCGTTTTGATATTTCTGCAAACGACACGTCACACTCGATAGCCTTCCACTCCCAAGGCGGTGGAAGCCGTGTAGTTGCCATTATGACATTCTCTAAAATCGGCGCACCTGAGAAACTATAATATGGATAGAATTGAACAGGCTCTCAGGAACGGAGGAAGCCTAAAAACAGTGAAGAAGAAACTAGGAATAGGCAAGAATCAGACGTGTGCGTTAAGAGACAAAGCCGGCAATATCGTTACTAATAAGGGTGAGATAGTTCGTGTGGCTGAGGAGTTCTATAGAGATTTGTACAGTACCAGTGGTACCCACGACGATAGTGGCAGAGAGAATAGCCTAGAGGAATTCGAAATCCCACAGGTAACGCCAGAAGAAGTAAAGAAAGCCTTAGGAGCTATGCAAAGGGGGAAGGCAGCTGGGGAGGATCAGGTAACAGCAGATTTGTTGAAGGATGGTGGTCAGATTGTTCTAGAGAAACTGGCCACCCTGTATACGCAATGCCTCATAACCTCGAGCGTACCGGAATCTTGGAAGAACGCTAACATAATCCTAATCCATAAGAAAGGGGACGCCAAAGACTTGAAAAATTATAGACCGATCAGCTTACTGTCCGTTGCCTACAAAGTATTTACTAAGGTAATCGCAAATAGAATCAGGAACACCTTAGACTTCTGTCAACCAAAGGACCAGACAGGATTCCGTAAAGGCTACTCAACAATAGACCATATTCACACTGTCAATAAAGTGATAGAGAAATGTGCAGAATATAACCAACCCTTATATATAGCTTTCATTGATTACGAGAAAGCGTTTGATTCAGTCGAAACCTCAGCAGTCATGGAGGCATTACGGAATCAGGGTGTAGACGAGCCATATGTAAAAATACTGGAAGATATCTATAGGGGCTACACAGCCACCGTAGTCCTCCACAAAGAAAGCAACAAAATCCCTATAAAGAAAGGCGTCAGACAGGGAGATACGATATCTCCAATGCTATTCACAGCATGTTTACAGGAGGTATTCAGAGGCCTGGAGTGGGAAGAATTGGGGATAAAAGTTGATGGAGAATACCTTAGCAACTTGCGATTCGCTGATGATATTGCCTTGCTTAGTAACTCAGGAGACCAATTGCAATGCATGCTCACTGACCTGGAGAGGCAAAGCAGAAGGGTGGGTCTGAAAATTAATTTGCAGAAAACTAAAGTATTGTTTAACAGTCTCGGAAGAGAACAGCAGTTTACGATAGGTAGCGAAGCACTGGAAGTGGTAAGGGTATACATCTACTTAGGGCAGGTAGTGACCACGGATCCGGATCATGAGACTGAAATAACCAGAAGAATAAGAATGGGCTGGGGTGCGTTTGGCAGGCATTCTCAAATCATGAACAGCAGGTTGCCACTATCCCTCAAAAGGAAAGTGTATAACAGCTGTGTGTTACCAGTACTCACATATGGGGCAGAAACCTGGAGGCTTACGAAAAGGGTTCTGCTGAAATTGCTATGGAAAGAAGAATGATGGGTGTAACGTTAAGGGATAAGAAAAGAGCAGATTGGGTGAGGCAACAAACGCGGGTAAACGACATCTTAGTTGAAATCAAGAAATAGAAATGGGCTTGGGCAGGACATGTAATGAGGAGGGAAGATAACCGATGGTCATTAAGGGTTACGGACTGGATTCCAAGGGAAGGGAAGCGTAGCAGGGGGCGGCAGAAAGTTAGGTGGGCGGATGAAATTAAGACGTTTGCAGGGACAACATGACCACAATTAGTACATGACCGGGGTAGTTGGAGAAGTATGGGAGAGGCCCTTGCCCTGCAGTGGGCGTAACTAGGCTGATGATGATGATGATGATACATAATGGTTCTATATATAGGGTGCTTTTCCTTTAGCTGCGCCAATTTTTTTAAACATTACCCATGGCAGATAACACAATTCTAGCCCTTGATTTAAGCTACACGATGAGGCGGCCACTACTTCTACGACAAATCAATATGTCCAAATAAATTATTAGCAAAATTCCTTTAATTAGCTTTTTAATTAGTTAACACTGCATATTCGAATATACGAACTATAACCTGTGAGTTCGCACGGCAGCTCCGCTTGGAAGGAATTCTATGGACAGCACTAGTTCCGAGATGACTTTCAGTGTCTGATTAAATGCACTGGCGTTACAGTTAATTTTTTAAGAAACCACTATTTTATGCATTGAAGCACAAAAGTCACAGGAGCACCAATGCATTTCGACTAATGCCTTTAAGAATAATATCTTGGAACTGATTCTTGTAAAGGGGAGCACAGAAGCATTGCGGAGAAACCATGTCAAACCAACTATCCCAACAGGTTAATATTCTATCTCGGAGCTGTGAGATGCCCATAGTAATCGTTCCAAGTGGACACGCCTTGCAAACTCAGCGGCAATAATTCGTAGATACAAATATGTGGCGTAAAGGAAATCACTAAAAGCTAATTAGCGTAGTTACGTTAATTATTCAATTGATCATTTTGATTTGCAGTAGAAGTAATGGCCACCTCATGGAGTGATTTAGATGAAGGGTTGTACTGCGCTATCTGCATAGGCAACCTTTAAAAAAATTGATGCAACAAAGAAAAATAGAATACCCTGTATATAGAACCAAACCTAATGGTTCTCATTATCAGGTGCGAAATGCGAGCAGCAGCAACATATATTGTTCTTAAGATGTTCAATTGAAAATTGCCGTTGTTACTTGCACTAGGAGCTGCACGCTATAGAAATCTACGATGGCTTATTATTACAGTAGTCATGCTGCTTTAAGTGGTGACACAATAATAAAACACATGGTTTTGTATACGGCATGCAATTAAGGGATCACAGTCGAATCAAAGATAGCGCGCTGGCCATTTACGCGTTGTAGGCACATTACTGAGAAAATGCTGTGGTCAGTTGCCGTCATGCGAGAGATGGGATGAGGAATAGAAAAAGAAAGCATCAAGCATTGGATCAAGTTGTTTCTTGTTTGTAAAGATTACTGATCTAGAATATGCCCCCTTAATTCTGTAAGAGGCACACAGTTTTAAGTGCTAAGGCTTTGGTCGTGGCACTGTTAGGGGCCCGAAGGCTAGTGACGCGTTGCAGCACTGCATTCCATGGCACCGTCTAGGCCACTGGCCATTTCTGCATAAATTTGGTTCCCCCAGGTGTTGCTATTGCGATATAAATTATATGGACACTCAAGGTGCATTTCGTCTTTCGGCGTCGGCGTTGCCGTGAGGTTTCGTTAAAATACCAGGACTATAAAATCGTCGCCACCCGCCATGTGCGAGCGCGAGTATGTGCGAGCAAAAGCGTGCAAAGGTGAGCCGGCGACCGCGGCTCAAACTCACGCACCCAACGGTTAAAAGCGGGGAGGAAGCGCGTCACCTTCCGTCGCGCGTAAGGCTTCGGAAGTAAGTCAGGGAAAGGGGGGGGGAGCGTTCTACTCCGCACAGTCCTTATCTGTACCTTGACAGTCCTTATCTGTATCTTATCTGTATTAGCTGTATCTTGAAGGCCATCTGCGATGGGAGCAGAGTCCGCGTTGCGCTGTCTCTTCGCCACGTTGTTCGCGTTCGTGAGAACGGCTGCACGAAGGTCAATTCGCTCGCTGCTGCTATCACGTGTCCACACTGCAGTGTTTCTACAGCAAGCTTTCGCGGTCATCGAGTAAGATGTGTTCATGTTGGCTTGTTCGCGCGTGACACCATGCCTGTTAATTTTGTTAGAACGCCTGTGTTTTTAGGCTTATACGGCCAATAAAGCTACTATCCTAACTTCGTATAGCTGCTCGGTAATTTGCAATCGCTCAATCTGTGCTATGCCTTTCGGGCGAAAGTGCGACTTATTTGTGTTTGCTACAAAAGATTGCCACTTCAATAGGCATGGCACCTTAAATAACATGCAGGACGTAAAGGAACAGACGATGTCAAAGTAAATCTCAGAATGCAATTCAATACAATTCATTGCTTTATTTTTCCTTCGTTGAAAGAAACGAGCATCCACAATAAGCTACAGCAGCGAGTAGCTTGACGAGGTGGCTGCCCCCGCCAATGACTGCATTGGACAGTTGGCAGGAAAAAAAGTACAATACCCAGTTAATATGTTACATGGATGTTTGAAACTCCTAGAACAACAACTGGGAAGGCAACCTTTATGCCTAAAAACCAATCATAGCAAACTGAAACAGGCTGTACGCAATATCACTGCAAAACCGTTGATGCAATAATTCCAACTCCTTTCAGAGCAGTGCTTGCTGTAATTAAGAACCGGAAGTCTGAGTTGCTATCGAAGAGGTATAGTAGCCACTTCCTGCCGCCTACTCGTCACTGGCTACTCGGAGCTGCCGTGGAGAAGTAATTTACTTGCGGAATAATAAAAGAAAGACTGGCGCAGTGAATATAACGATGTCGTACCCTTTCGGCCACGCGTACGACATCGCTCTGCCAAGTCGTCTTCGCTGGGGATCTGTTTTAGAGGCATTTTTAACCTTATAACCATTTGCAATCAGCCATCGCAAGCTAGGCAACGAGAACTGGGCCAATCACAGGGGCGGTCACCACCCCCTTAATCAGGTGATTTAATTTCACTGCGCTAGCTCGCCACAGCAAAACCATCTCCCGTTCTGCGTCAACCTCGCATCTTGCGAGGTTGACACAGAAGGAGAGAGGGTTTCGCTGCTATCTTGCAGCTAATTAGATAAGAAAAACCAGTCAGAAAAGGCAATGGTATCGCTTTGAAAGCAAACAAAACTGATCTAATAACGAGGAGAGCGTTTGTTTGGGTTGTTCAAACTACGCTGCGGGTCATCGCCCAATGTATGCGCCGGTGGTTACGTAAGTTTGGCATAACGAGATTGGGATAAAAATACCATAGGACACGTTAAGTCTCTTAATGATTGGTGAATGCAAAAGTATTAATGTCGAATTGAACGCAGCTGAGCGGTGCTTCGAGTTATGTACTCCTAGCGGAAAAGCGAGCGCGTTGGGACGCTTGGCCAAGGCAGGTGGACGTAGATCTGTGACGTCATGCTACCTTGGCTGACTGCCGTAGAATCTCATGGGGACGAGTAAGCCGAAGTGAATTTGACGCCCTGCTGGGCTCGGAAATGGAAATTTCGCTCCAGACAGACAGACAGACAGACAGACAGACAGACAGACAGACAGACAGACAGACAGACAGACAGACAGACAGACAGACAGACAGACAGACAGACAGACAGACAGACAGACAGACAGACAGACAGACAGACAGACAGACAGACAGACAGACAGACAGACAGACAGACAGACAGACAGACAGACAGACAGACAGACAGACAGACAGACAGACAGACAGACAGACAGACAGACAGACAGACAGACAGACAGACAGACAGACAGACAGACAGACAGACAGACAGACAGACAGACAGACAGACAGACAGACAGACAGACAGACAGACAGACAGACAGACAGACAGACAGACAGACAGACAGACAGACAGACAGACAGACAGACAGACAGACAGACAGACAGACAGACAGACAGACAGACAGACAGACAGACAGACAGACAGACAGACAGACAGACAGACAGACAGACAGACAGACAGACAGACAGACAGACAGACAGACAGACAGACAGACAGACAGACAGACAGACAGACAGACAGACAGACAGACAGACAGACAGACAGACAGACAGACAGACAGACAGACAGACAGACAGACAGACAGACAGACAGACAGACAGACAGACAGACAGACAGACAGACAGACAGACAGACAGACAGACAGACAGACAGACAGACAGACAGACAGACAGACAGACAGACAGACAGACAGACAGACAGACAGACAGACAGACAGACAGACAGACAGACAGACAGACAGACAGACAGACAGATAGACAGATAGACAGATAGATAGATAGATAGATAGATAGATAGATAGATAGATAGATAGATAGATAGATAGATAGATAGATAGATAGATAGACAGACAGACAGACAGACAGACAGACAGACAGACAGACAGACAGACAGACAGACAGACAGATAGATAGATAGATAGATAGATAGATAGATAGATAGATAGATAGTACTTTTATTCATATCAATTCTCGTACACCAAAATCAGGCCTACCAAAGCCTCACCAAGGGCTTGAGTGGCAGCGCCTGGCAGACAGCGAACATTTGCAAAATAAATGAAAAATAGAGATGTTGCAACGAACTGGACAAAAAAAAAAGAGAAATTTTACAACTCAGAGAGACAGATATAGAGACATAACTAGTACAACATCAAAAGGGATGACAGCAATGGGAAATTAAGACAGTAACACTCGATTAAATCATTATGGGGCAGGAAGCAACGCGGAGACATACCGCAAATTTTTTTCAAGGTGTATTTTGTTCTCATGCGGAATACACTAGGTGGCATACTATTGAAACAGGCAGGTACACAGTACTGACGTGTGCGCTTTCCGTACCGGGTTGAGGAGCGAGGAATGCAGTAACGGTATTTTGGTCTTAAATCACGCGCAGGAACATATGGAATGGTGAACTGACTGTACCAGAAATGTTTAGGCACAATAGTTTCTGTTAATAAAGCGTTAAAATTTGGAAGCTTTATTCTTCTAAAAATATCAATGTTATTACCAATGGGTAGGTCGTAGGCAATATTCTTTAAAAGTAAACGCAGAAACGAATTCACCCTGCACTGCCAGCGAACCGTGCAGTGACCATGAACAGTGATTCCGTATCTAAGCACACTATAGGCTAGAGCGTGTGTAACACATTTACGGACAGAAGGCATAAAATATCTAATATTATACAGGACACAAGATACAGCACGAAGTCTTTGACAAAAAAAAGAAAGGTGCGAGTTCCAAGAGAGATCACTGTTGAGAGATCACGACCTCAACAAGCAGATTGTACAACCTTGCTATCTAAGAGGCGCTCGTTTAGCCCAGTGAGTAAGACAATCGTCTTCGGAGTGTGGGGTCATAGGTTTAGAACGCATTACTGCGAACGTTTTAACGCGACAGCGTTGAGGACCCTGTGTCGTAGAAAGTCTGGTGTCGGCGTCGGCGGCGTTGTCCGTTAGAGAAAAATGATCACGAACTACGTAGGCCCTACGCATGACTCATAGGTTTTACTGAATTCAATTTTCAAAGTAAAATGCTCCAGAAAATTCGCAAGGTACGAATTGCTCGCAGCGTACAGACATGAGAGCGTCGGATTGTAATTTGAGTATACGAGAAAACGTAATTATGTTAGGTGGAAGCACAAACACGAAGCACTTTTCCAGCTGCCGTTTGAGGTCTGTCTTAGTAGGTGCGGCGCGCCTCACTCGGTTTCTTGCAACACCATCCAGGAAGCGCTCGCCTTCGCGCATCAGCGACAGCGGCGGCGCCCGCCGTGAGGGGAAAGAATAAAATACCAAAAAGCTCACCTTCTTTCACAGCGTTCGCCGCCAGCGTTTCCGGGGAAACATTACGGTTGCGTAAGCTGCAGTAGCCGCGAAGCGTGAGAAGCAGTCAGGGATCTGAATTTTATCGCGTTCCACTCGTAAAGGCGAAGCTTAAGCGTCCTCCACGTGTTTTTCTTTTTCCTTTCGCGCTTATGTTATATTTTATACAATCAATATTCATAACGTTTACCGAGGCGCAGTTAGAACGTAGGCGAGAGTTTGCGCGGATTGCACAGGCTTTTCCGAGATTGAGGGTGACTGACATTGCGTTGCGGTGATGCCCTCTCGCCTTCACGCAACGCCTCGTGCGCTAATGAGGCAGCAGCTGTTACCTTTCACCCGATCTGCTCCGTCGAGGCACGCTCATGAAGTGGCGTCGCAGCCAATGGACATTTAGGTGCCGCTTTTCGCTTGTCCAGATGGACGCCGGCTGTTTAAGGCGAAAGCCTTCCTAGGTTCGTGGTGAAGTATGTGTCAGCAGACCTGACCGCCCGAGTGTCCGCCGACGCGTCATCCCGCCGCATGAAGACAGATTAAAGAATGAAAAATGATTGATAGTGACAGTTATCGAATTATAATGTTATAATAGAGATTGCTGGAGGTTAGTAATGACTAGTAATGACTAATAATGACTACTAATGACTTCTAACGACTACTAATGACTCCGAAGTGACTAATATTTCTAACTACGGCTTATATTGACCACAATTGATTAGAAATCACTAGAAATGTGTAGTAATGAGTAGTAATGACTAAAAAGACTACTAATGACTTGTAATGACTACTAATGACTACGAAATGATCGATATGTCTAACGACCAATTGTAGCGACAATTGATTACACATGACTGAAAATGCTTAGTAATGACAAGTGATGCCTAATAATGACTGAAATGAATGGTAACGACTACTGATGACTAGGATATATCCAACATGTCTAATGACCCCAATTCAGGCGTTGGTATCGGATTAACTGGAGCACTGCTACGATTAGCCGTACTCATCAAAGATAACTGAATTTGCTTTGTGAGCGAACACCGATTGTTCTAACTTGTGAGCAAAAAGCGGGGGCGCGTAGAAGTCCACGCTATAATAACAACAAAGGACGTAAATGCGTAAACAGTCTACGCTTTTCTGGATTGCCTCCTGGGGGAGTCAGGGCGATAAAAGATGCGCTAGAAAGCTGGCCCTATGTGCATATTGCCTCTCCTTTGCCAAAGTTGTCGAAGCAGGAAACGAAAACGATAGAAAACAGATACCGAAAGAAGTACCGAAATGCCGTCTAATTCGTTTTCCTCCGCGCCCTTTGGAACAAACGTTACATGAAGGCTATAGCACTCAATGCTATACTTAGCGATGCATACATTATGGTATCAAACTAATAGCTCTACAGGGGTTATAACAACGTAGCCATTTTTTTTTTCATTGCATTGCGATAGTAGAACTACAAATTTAAAGGAAGCAAGACGGCTATGCTTATGCAGGAGTTCTGCAAATTATTGACATCTATGGTGACGTCTTTATGTATATTAGAGATATTTAATGGTGACAAGTTATTGGGATTGAGATCTATATTCATATATTTCTGCGCATTGCTTAGGCAATACGTGAATGTTCTGGGACAGCAAGACTTCCATAATTCAATATTTATTGCGCTCAATAGGTCTCCTGCATATGCCGTCAAAATTTTTTTTTGAATATTCCCTTCTAATTATCTCTGTTGTGAGCTTTTTGGCGGTCCTTAAATTGCCACCAACGCATATCAACATTGTAAGGGCAAAAAAACGTATTGATATATAGAAGCATCTGGCCCACTCTGATACACACCTTTTCTGGACAAACAACGTGATGTCTCTGAGACTCCGATGAACTTAATCCTGTATTTTCTGGTCCTTGCCTATCATGGCAATAATTTTCCTGAGGCGGGCTTGTGCAGTGACTTTTCAGAATGGGTTTTGTATTGTCACAGCGTAAATTAAGTTAGATGATTTATATTGTATTACATCAAGTACGTATATACTACAATTCAGAGCAAACTTGAAAATTATAAAAAGGTGCGTAGATACCACGTACTCAATACGACTGCTCAGACGGTACACATAGCATTTTACATATTCATCTCTTATTCATTGTGATCATGTACGGCATACATAAAAACGGCTACATTATATCTATTTTAAACAACCCTAATATTTGAAGCGGTATAAGCATTTTAACGACTTATTGGGTTCGTAACGAATGGCGACAAATGCATCGGAATCACTGTTCGACTCTGTATATGAGCGTGTCTTTAGTACAAGCAAATACTTCACTCGGTCCCTCGCTGAGCAACTAGCCTATTCACAAATATGGCCAGTTCTAAGAGAGCTTTCTTAAAACTCTTACAAACATTACCCTCTGTGAGGAATCTGTTGCCGCATTTTTTTTATATCAAAATCACAAACAATTTAATCAAACAGGGCAGGATTGTGGAGACCCCCACATAAATATTGAAGCAAAGTATACAAAGACTCCTCAGCGAGTAATATTATGGTGTAATCTCCTTTTTAAAAGAATGCCTCTAGCATCCGGCACGTCCACATTGCGATCTATTAAGCCTTTCTTGCACCGCAAAGACTACAAGTGCCTCGGCCTGTTTACAGCAAGACAACCAGCACTACTTTTTGAAGTGTGAGTAGTATGTTCGGGCGCTGTTAATAGCCCCTCCAAGCTCTATATTTCCTTGACAAAATAGCATTGGCTTTGAATAAATCAAATTATACAAAGATTCTTGATGCATGAGATATACGCTGAGGGTGCAAAAAACAATGCAGCGGTGCGGGGAGTGTGGTGAATTTTCGCCTCTGAGACGTGCTATACTTCTATTGATTGAAGTGACAGCACCTCTCAGCACCCGGGTTACATACATTCTAGATGGCGGGGCTCTCGAAAGCCTGCTGCTTGGGCCGCTGCTTTCTCTCATTGCTCTTGCCTCTATTGTTCCATGCACGCCTGTCGCATTCGCTTCAGGCGTTTCTGTGAATGCTGCACAATCTTGTCGGAAAGTCTGTAAAGCAAGCGTCAGAACTGGTCAAGAAGGTGCCTGCAGACTCTTGCAGGAAGCGAAGGTTCCCTATAGAAAAGTGGCGCCGTCGAAAGGTATTTAGAGCTCCTTTGCTTCGCAGGTATTCAACACCAATATGGACAGTCCCGGTGGATACAAGGCTCGTATGAAGCGACTTAGCTCGCCAAGTTGATGAGAAGGCAAGTAGTATGCAAGTTCAGTGAAAATATACATGAGACTTTTTAGATGAAACTTATTTACGAGAGAAAAACAACATGCACATTTTTCACGCAAGTGCTCCAGTGACCTCCAGGGTGCGCTGCAATTGTATTTCAATTGAACTAATTATTACGCATTGTGTAACGCTCGAAAACTATAAACTACACATTGCAAGACCGAAACGTCGCAAGAGGAGCAGCAACAAAGCGTACCGAAAATATACGTAAGCGCGATGGGTATTAACGGTATATGGGCACTTGAAGGGGACTTTTATAGCTGTGAGGGCAAAATAAGTCGCAGTACAGCCCGAAAGGCGAAGCATCAATTGCGAAAACATAATAGTAGACAGCTATACGAAGTAAGGATACTTGTTTTGTCGCCCATGTAAACATGTAAACATTCGCTTACTAACTAAATCAACAAGCATCGTGTCACGCGCGCTCAAGCAAAAGCTGGAGTGAGGGGGCGCGGCAGAAGGCGCGATCAAATTGACCTTGATGCTGCTGTTCGCTTCAACGCGAACTAAGTGCACGTGAAGATATTGGCACTCGGTGCGCCTAGATGCCTAGACTCCGTCCCCATCGTCGATCGCTTTCAAGGTAGACACGCGCGTGGCCGCGCGAAATGCAGCAGCCGCCGGAGTAGTACGACCACCTCCCGCTTCCATCACCTCCTGCCAGTGCCTTGCATGCGACGAAAGACGGCGCGCGCACTCCCCACTTTCCTTCCTTGCGTGCGCGAGGTTGCGCTGCTATGGTCGGCTCACCTTGCACTCTTTCACTCACAAATACGGAATGCGTGCGGGGGCGATGTTGTCGGACTTGGACTTTATACGGAATGGCACGGCGACGACAATGGAGGAAATGAACCTGGAGTGTCCATATAATTGATATCGCAATGAAAAAAATATGTGGAGTTAACGGTCTGAGTCATTGCCTTGAAGAATCGAGACTATGTACAATTGGTGGAAAGTGAAGTCGTATAAGGTTGGATAGGTTTCATCGCCTCTGAAAAAACGCGACTGCCAAGACCAAGCTTGTGCAGTGTCTTTCACCGGAAGGCGAACCTGTTTTTCCTAGCAACCCGGCCAGTGAATGGCGCCATTCCTGTAATCTTATGCATAAATAAATGCTTTAGCCAATTCGCACTATAGGAACGCAAAAGTATCCCTTAGTATAGGTATAGGGTGTTCGGTGTTAGTTTTTGTCTGATTTAGTAATTTCCAGCTTTTACACTTGACTATAATCAGGCCGTTGCTCTTAAACTTCCTGAGAGGAACCAGGAACAATGAAAAGAAATCGTTTTAGTTTGACTTGTTCTCATTCCTTATACTTGAGGTTTCGTTCACAGCGCTATAGTATAGGCGCGTTTCCTTGAGCATATCACTGCTCAAGGTTAACGAAGAAATAGTTAAACGAATTTCAACGCCAACGTACCTCTTCCGACGAGTTTAGAGCAAATGTAATTGACACTTTAAAACAAATTACATGATAGAAAGCAAATAAAGTGTTGGGTAATTAGAAGTGCACTGAAGAAGCGTATCAGACTTCTGCAAGGGCGAACCTCTGAAGCGAAATTCCCCAGGGTATGAAAAGCATAAAATAGGAGAACTTCCACTCGAAGCTGACGTCTCTGCTTACGCAATAGCGTGCTTACGCTTTCGGAGCCTGCCTTTTTCACTGGTAGGCAGTAATATGTTTCTTTATGGTTGTAAACCAGAGCTGCCAGGAGGAGGTTGATGGAGTGATACAGCGGCTCTTTGCAGTAGCTTCAGGCTAATGGCTTTCCATAAACTTTTCCCAACGAGCCAACTCGAACAACATGTGCTATGGCTGGGTACGTTAGTATCATTTTCTTTTGATATCTTATGCCAAGCAAAACACCCCTCTACGCAGCATGTCAACTGGCGGCAGCCTGTGAGAGCTTTTGTGTCGTCAGAGTTTTCGGATCTAGTCGATTACTTTAGTCGCCTAAGTATTTCTTCTTTAAAATGCATGGTTGTTAGCAGCGGTTACTCGAGTGCAAAATTCAATTGTTATGAAAGTTGTCGCAGCATGGTGCAGTCGGCATTGACACTTTCGACAAATATTGGAAGTATTGTTATCTTCAATTGGTGCATCACTACTGGCCCCTGCTTACTACACAGCTCTTCAATGAAACTTCACCCAACGCAACTGCATTACTTGAATTGAATTGAATTATCGTGTTTTGTCGGCCAAAACCGCGGTTCGATTATGAGGCACGCCGTAGTGAGGCGCTCCGTATTAGCTTTGACCACCTGAGGATCCTTAATGTGCCAGCAATGCACGGCACATGGATGTCTTTGCATTTCGCCCCCATCTAAATGCAGCCGCCGTGGTCGGTATTCTGTCCCGCGACCTCGTGCTTAGCTGCGCAACATCATAGCCACTAGGCACCACGGCGGTTAAAAGGTTGAATAAAATCAGATGTCATTTTTGCTGCGGTTTAACTAATTTTACTGGCGAGCGTTAGCTTATCACTTTGAAATTTGATTATTTGCATATTACAGAATCACTGTGTATGTAGTAACACATAATAACAGGATATTTGTAGGGTACTAAAGTAGGCACATTTGTCATGCCGTTTATTTAGTATGTGCATCGTCCCCGGCGTCAATCGGTATGTTCAAAAATTAAGGGACGAGCTAAAAGGACAATTAGAAGGTAATGAATTAAAGTCGATGGTTTGGAATCCTAAAATCACGATCTGATTATGAAGCATGCCGTAGTGGGGAACTCCAGTTCAATTTGGTCAATATTTTGGCATCCATAGTGGCCGCTATCCACGCCCTGTGGATCAACATCGCAACGCCATATACACTAAGGTACAGCGGCGGGTGAAAGGTTATCGCACTAATAGGCTAATGCAAGAGCCCCGCACACGCAAGGCAGGCGTTGGTTCTGGCGCCAGCTCGCGTCTGATCGGGGAAAAAAAAAGGTCGTAGTTTCACCCGAAAGGCGAAGTATGTATTGCAATAGAAAATTAGTGAGAAGCAAAAGATAGTAGCTTCATGGGCCGAATAAACTTATAAACGTAGGCATACTGACTAAAATAACAAGCTTAATGACACACGCGCACAAGCAAACATGAACCGATCTCACTCCATGACCGCGGAAAGCCGCTGTCAAAACGCTGCAGTGAGGAAACGCGGCAGCAGCAACGAGTGAACTGACCTTCATGCAGCCATGCGCATCCCCGCCCGGCCGCAAGACACAGCGCCCGGCCGGGCGCTGTGTCTTGCGGCCGGGCGCGAGCGGCCGCCCGGGCCGCTCGGTGTAGAACGCGGCCCTCCTCATTACCCGCCACCCGAAGCCCTGCGCGCGACAGAAGGCGGCGCGCTTCCGCCCGCTTTCCGCCTTTGCGTGCGCGATATTCAGCCGCGATCGCCGACTCACCCTCCCACATGTTCACTCGCACATACAGCCTCCGGCGTGCGCCGAGGATTTTATGGCCCTTGGACTTAATACGGAACTTCACGGCGACGCCGGCGGCAGAAATTCGCCTGGAGTGACCATATTATTGCTATCGTAATGAAAATGCAGAAAGGAATCGTGGTGGTTGCAGATGCGATGACTGAATACTGAACAGCTTCACCGGCTGAAATAAAAACGGAAAAAAAGTGGGGGCAAGCAAGTTACCGGAAGAAGAAATGTAAACAGGGATCATTTTGTATATTTACAGCATTTAAAATCGGAAATATCACGGAAGTTCACTAGGACTATCTCGCGTTCCCTGCAAAGTCTACGATGAGTGCATAATAACTAGAGGGCACAAGCTCTTCAGAGCTGCCTTGCCTGGGAGAAGATTTGCATGGGATGCTATGTTTGTTGTGCCAGAAGTAAAAGACACAGAACACAACATAGAGTATTTAGTTGATTATGCGAGTTTATGAGATACGCTGAACGGATATATTCGAGCTTGAAGTGAACCAATTGGACAAGCGTTCACATTTTGTAAGAACATTAACAGCAGTATTACTACGTCACAAGTCCAGCTTTCAGAGAAACCAAGTGTTTTTCTTTTGTAACTTCTTGCTACAGTCGGGGGGAGGACATTGTTGCTTTTCGCGATTGCTGTCGAGGAATCCACATAGCTTACGAAACGCGTGCATGTTATCTTGTACACACGACCAAAACTTATAGAGACTGAAACCGCTCACTTCCACCTGAGCGCAGCCAGGCTTGTGCGAATTAAGATTTCGGGCGTATACGCGCCGTGCACGCCGACGGACGTTCCACTGGCGGCGGCCTTGCTCAGAACACGCGGGAGAGGAGCCTGGCGCTCGCCGTAGTTTGTTGTGTCGTTGATCGAGCTTCTCTGTCTTATTCGCGTTTTCAGAGCAAGATAGGCAACACCATTCGCACGTGTGGGGCGGCCAAAACTTCAGGGAATGTCGAAGAAGGATTGTAGCAGAGTGGGGGGCTCAAATATCGGTGAAAACGTGCCGGCGATACGGTTCTAATCATTCCCGGCAAAGTCTCATCAGCGGGAGCAACGGTAGCAAAAATGGATCGTCGCTTCGAAGGGAAATTTCTTTTTCTCATCCTTTCCTTTGTCTCGTCGTTGTTTTTTTCCACTCGATCATAGTTAGACGCGTGAGCAACGAAGTTCGTCTGCAGTGCAGCATTAGGTTTAAAGGCATTTCGCCAAAGTTCGGAATGCTGTTTGCGCTTATATTATTTTCCGCTTCTTTACCGCGTTGCGCTAGCTAGGCAACACGACTGCACGAGCCCATTGTGTTGCATGTTAAAGCTACTGAAGTTTGCAAGAACTGAAATTTTTGGTTTCATGTGGCTCTGTAAATCCCCGCACCAGCTGTCGCGCACTTCATGTTTTTACATCTATGTTATGCGTGGCTTTGCACACGTTTAACTGTTGCTAGTTGTTCCATGCATAACTCTTGTCGATTCTTTTGAGCTGCGAAGTTTTCACCCTGCCTTGTTTGTAAAGGGTATAAACCACGCTGTGTCTTATAGGAATTATACCAAGGAAGTGCTTCTTTAACAGCTTTATTCTTTTCGCCCGAGGGCATCTTAGATATTCTTTGCGTTTTTGGAAATGTGTTTAGAAAATAGGCAGTTCAGGGCGAGAATTGATAATAGCTGCTGCTTATGGTATTTTTTTTGTATTTTTTGCTGAAAAGTTCCCGTCCCGTTTGGGAAGTCATCACACCTCGATGCTACCTGAGCAAACTTTAAACGCCGAGTGATTTGTTTGTTTCACAACGTAGTCCCTTCTTGCATGTGAGTTTTGTACTCAACTGAATTTTTTCTTATACTTACGCTGCAGACGACTAAACCGGGCCTTGCCGCCAGCGCTCATCTACTTTGACTGGCACTGCTCTGCCTTTAAATATGTCATGCGGCACCTCTCTCTAGTAATATAAAAAAGTACTGAAAAGTTAGTCAGTCTTTAGCTTTGTACGTTTCCAAGCAGCTCCCTTGGGTAATTTAAAATTGCACAAACTGCAGCGAACGGTAGTTCATCGGCGCATGCAGCAGAATTGCATCGGCGGTACAGCACTAACACGCGTTTTTATTAACCCGTGTGTTTGGGGACTTCGTTGGCTAGTGTACGCATTTCCACCAATAAATTGGCAATTAATCTTCTTGAGGCGACTTCGACTGCACTTATTCGGCGATGTCAGATGTATTCATAGGAACAAAAATCACAATGGCATATGCAGAGAGTGCACCGTGCGGATTTGTTTGATATAACTCTGCACTAACGACGGACGCTTATTATTCAGGTACAGAAGCAGCATTGCGGCCAGGGTAGAATAAAAAAAAATCACCGAGAGATCGCATCACTCAAAAAAATTTATCGGCTAGTGAACATGAAATGGACATGTAAATGGGGTTCATGGCGTTTGGCTGCGGGACACACCTTGCACGTATGTGGACCACGTGTTGTCCCAAACACCGGTAACATCGGGTTCATATCCGCTCGCACAGAGGTCAGCATCTTCCCTGCGGCTGTCACCGCAGAAGAAGAAGCCTCGCATCCGAACGAAGGAGAAATCGCAGCCGCGAACTTCAGCCATCCTTGCTGCAAAGGGTTGTCGTCTGCTACTGCTCCCGCGTGTACTCTTGGAAGCGTCCGCTAGGTGGGTTTCAGTGGCGCCTCTATAAGCGCTGTACGAGGCGTATAATGGCAGCGTTGAGAAACAATAGCCTGAGAAGGCCGCGCGCACTGCGTGTCGAACTCCGCGTCTCGTCATTCCTGTAGCGCGTTTTTCGGCCACTTGATGAGCTCGGTGGACGACCTCCTAGGGATATTTCGCAGAGAAATTGCGACTGCCCTCATTATTGCCCTTAAGCAATCACGTAGCGCTCGCTGAATCAAACGGCGCGAGACCGAATGCTTTTGGCTGCAGTTTATTCATTTGCAGCTGCGACTTTAGCGATGTCGCAACAAGTACCGCTGCACTTGGTGTGTGCTAAAGCCTCGCCATTTTTCTAGAGTTAACGCGGGTGCACTGAACGCCACTCCGCAGTGCAAGCAAAACGAACTATTCTCGCCTACTGACACGCGATCATTGCAGGAAGCAAGCCGACTATATTTCTGTTTGTTGACCTTTTCTTTTTTCGGATTTCTGCTTGCGTTCTAAGCTACGTCATTTTTACCCAACCCAGTGAGAGCAGTAAGGCCACGCAAAGGCGCGAAACGCCCTTAATATGGACGCGCTCATTCAGTTCCTAATTACGAGAACACGCCGTAACGAAGGCCAGGGGGTCATTTAATGCGCAGAGTTTCTCGGGGGGAGGTAGGGGGAGAAGGGACCGGAATGGGGAACGCTTGCTTGCATGGACACATACTGCGCACCAAAGTGTGCGTGGAAACGAGCACGGAACAAGGGGTGCATGCAGGATGGGCAGGAACGCCTTCCGGGCTATCCGGCCGGTGCAGCCCTTTTGCGGTGTGTAGGTCGTTGGAAAACTCATTAGCGGCAGTGCGAGGTAGTTACTCTGTGGTGTCTGAGGGCCGATGGTCCCCCTTCAACTCAGCGAAAGGTACTGAGCTACGAATGAGCTGTCCTGTAGTCGACGATTGCAGCCGCCAATTAAAAAGTAGTCTTATTTTTGCAGCCTGCAGAACTTGCACAAAGCCCCGCACAGTATCTGAACATTTGGGAGAGTCGACTTCCGATGTTCTCTGTGGACAGTATATCTTAGAATGGAAACAGCAGCCAGTTGGCTTTCTTTGACGCACGATTCGAAGATCACTACGCAGAGTGAACAAGAGCCACTGTAAGAAGCTTGTTTGGAAACTGGTTCAGAGATGACGCAGCACAACCGACTGTGGTTTATTTCGACTTGTACATGAAAGCGAAAGAGTTCTCCTCAGTAAAGCAAAACAAAAATAACCATTCGACTTCTTTTAGCTATAAGGGTCCTCTTTCAGCACTTTATTGCTTAAATAAAAATAAGTTATGGGGTTTTACGCGCCAGAACCACAATCTGATTATGAGACGCGGCGTCTTGGGGGATTCCGGAAATTTTGACCCCCTGGGGTTCTTTAACGTGCACCTAAATCTAAGTACACGGGTGTTTTTGCATTTTGCCCCTATTTATGCGGCCGCTGTGGCCGGGATTCAATCCCGCGACCTCGTGCTTAGAAGCCCCCAACCGTAGCCACTAAGCAACCACGGCGGTTCCCTATATTGTTCGTTTTAAAAAGCTATAATAACCGTCCGAAAAATACAATTTACTAAAAGGACAAGAGTCAGCTAGGTTTTGTAAACAGTCAGCTAGCTTTCATAAATTAACACCAATGCGTGTCGTTGAAAGTATGGGGGGCACAAAAGTAGTGGTGAGGTAAGCTGGCTTAGAAAAGTCCAAGCTGGAAACACACAAAGACGAGAAGTAATAAAAATGACTATTAGTCTTCGTAGAAATTGTTCAAATAGACATGATGAGTGACATGCTGATCGCCTTGAAAAACGAAAATAATTTCTCAGCCGCTGATCGTGCCTAAATGTTTAATTTCGATGTACAACTGCTGTTGTGCTGACTTGTTACTGTTTCTAACAAAGGCCTACATACTTCCTGCATTTCCTTCAGATAAGAAAAAGCATATGGAAAAACAAATACGCTTTTTTCTTTCACGTGTTCCTGCGCTTGTGCGTGTTTTCCTCTCTCCGTGTCTGTGCTTTTCGTTTTACACTTCGTAAACCACTTGCCCCTTTCCTAGATCAAGGTAACAAACAGGATGCTTGTGTTCAGAGTAATCTTCCGGCCTTTTTCATCATCACTCTCATCCCTTTCTCTCTCTAACAACGACCTCGATGATCCAATTAAAGGTTCTCTCTCTCTCTCTCTCTCTGTCTCTCTACCTGTGTTCAGAGTCCGTGCAGCACGAAGCATCACTATTTGTTATGCACCAAAGTAAATGTACATGGCGCTTATACCATAAGTGTAATCATATGTGCATCCCACTTAGCATGCTGCACACATATGTGTAAAGCGAAATAGGGGTAACAGAATACTCCAAAGAAAACCCGTAGGGGCTAAACAACGCAGTGACCAACAGTTGGACAAATTAATCTTGCACTTAAGGTGTTTGTGTGAGAGAAGCAAGCGATGAGGGAAAGATCAGAGGCTAACTAGGCTAATCGCAGTGGACCACGATGCACTTGGGATGGATGAACACAGATGAAAAGGTGAGCAGGAGGAGAGGAAAAGTTTACAGTACGTCACACACGCAGCAGTGTTCGTTGTTCAAGTGGTCACAAGTAGTCATATTGACTGATGGACCTCAGGAAATGTATAGCAGCCCTTCTGTTGCTCTGGTTACATAGCACAGACACCAGCTCGCAGTACCAAAATTTTTCTTGCTTTTTGTCCCCCGTAAAATACCTGTAATGTAATTTCTCCAAAGCAGTTTGTATGTAAACCTGTTCGTACATGTTTGTTAGTTTCACGCAACTGATATCAACATCATCTTAATAAAATAATTCCTGATCCACATTTGGCATGTTGAGGAGAACGGGAACGCCGCAAGTTACTGAAGCTAAAGAGACGAAGGAAAAAAAAGAAAAAAAAACGCACTGCCTGTGATTGTTGTACTTCCCCCTCTTTCTCCGGGTCTGAGAAATAATTCAGGGGGCAAATACACTGCAGCCGCCGTTATCGAGCGTAATGAGGCGCAGAGCCCCCGCAGGGACGAGCTATTGTTCGGGCCGACAAATGAGCAATATACCAGCTAGAATTGCGCATTGTTGTGTTTTTGTCTGCAGCCACGTCCAGACGCGCTGCTTGTACTAGTACGGTGCTCTGATGTAATAAAAGTAGCCCTTCATGTTTCCTTGAACGCAAAGAATAAGGAAGTCTTCGAAACTTCATGGTTGCATTTATCTCAGCTACATTCCTGTGTGTATCCTGTATCATGAACCAAAACGGGTAACTGAATCATTTTCTTGCCAATATTTGTAGCACATCGCAATTTTTTTATGCAGGCAGATTTGTAAGTGCATAATATAAAGGAAGTACTGCCAAGTAGCCATTAGGAGGGGCTAATTCACCTGGCTTCACTGTAACATTAACGAGGGTTACGCAGAATCTTACAAGATTTTCGCCAGAAAATATTTGCGCATACCTAAAGCGTGACGCTCGGGTCTTGTGTTAGGTAGCTTCGCGCTTTTCCTCGTAAAGTTATTTAGCGACCCGCCTGAGGTTTATAATTAGCAAGAGTAGTGTTCATGTTGCTTCACGAGTACACCTCCAAAGCACACAGAAAAGTTGGGAACGAACCACGTGGAATACGGTAGACTATACCCGCTGTTTGATGCTAAACTTTAGCGGGAGGCTCCAATGCCGCATATGCGGATACATGCGCAACGGAGATATGCTTTTTGGAGATAATACCCGGACAAAATTTATTGAAATTTGTTGCACTGAAGAGAAACATATAAATTCTAGAGACTGCAGTAGGCGAAATTTTGAATTCGGGCTTGGTGGATTCAATAAATTGCCGAAAGCTAGTCCCCTTGAAAAAAAAAAAAAAACAGAAGGACGAAGTTATTTAAATTGCAGCTGTACAACAAAACATATATCGCAGTTTTATCAACTGCATCCGTTAGAGAATCTAAAGCGAGAAAACTTGTTATAGTAATTTGCTGCTTAAATACATTTAATACAATGCTTACAAGAATTTTGCGAAAGTCATATTTCTAAATGAATTATATACTTCATAGGGGTACATAACATACATCAATTTTGTTTGCTTCAGCTGCATGATTAGGTGCAGTTTACGGAATCGTCACATTATTTTTCATTGCTGAGTTGCGGAGCCTTAAACTTGACAGTTTCGCTTTTCTAAATCGTGAAATCTCTTAAATACATTATGAAAAATCCCGACAGCCTAAATAAACAAAATCGGCTTCCCGCTGTCACTAGATTCTAACTTTTCTTTCAAATGCTACAAACCTCATAAAATTCAGTGCTGCGGTTGCCGAGAAAACGAGTTCAGCATTCCCATGTGCTTCTACAGGAGCCCCTGAGCAAAGGAATGGTGCTCTTCTTTAGTTTTTTTGTTTTCCTTCTTTTTTTGCTTTTTTTCTTCCCCCCCCTTTTTAATATTTATTTTCTTTTAG